>NW_015387541.1:0-17088 GCF_001527695.2 Protobothrops mucrosquamatus
CCTAATTTATCAATACAACTAGCCTTCATTAGATGAGGAGTTCCAAGAAATGGATCTCCAAAATTAACAAGCTCAGAATTCTTTTGTGCCTAAAAATCATATTAAGGAATATAGGAGACATGCTAATGACATAGTAAGGTCACAATTGGAGGTAAATTAGAATTTTCCATTATTTTTTTTGTATGTTTCAGTCTTAAAGAAATTGATGATTTAAGCATATTGGAAGATAAAGAATACTTGTTTTGCCTTAAAAATAATAAGGCAAAACCTGAATCACAAATTGGTGCCTCCAAATTTAAAATGTGGTTCTGAAAGTCTTCCCAGGCTGCAGAAATGGGCTGTTGATCACATGAAGAAAAAGGAGCATAGGCATCACACATTATGTGAATTGTCTGACTCCATTCATGGGACTTAATTATATGCAGATAGGTGCAGATATATTCAAATACACACACAGAGAGACTTGTGAAGTACAATATTGGAAAAAAAAAATTTATGGAAAGGTTCTTTTTTACATTTTCAAGAATACCTTACCTTATAGATTTTTTTAAAAAAAAAAACTTGCATCTGCTATAAAAAAACCTTCAGTGTTGATAAATGTGGGACAATTTTTTACATTAGTGTAAAATATGAAAGTACAAGCAACTTATTTTACCGTAACACCTAATGGACTTCACTGCATTATCTTTCCAACACATTAGCTTCCATCCTCAGTGGCATAAGACTGCTTAAAAGCTGTCAGTGGTTGCCTCTGGCTCTGAACACTGATAATATCAAATTAGACTTCTTTCACAGTAGAAAGTCCGGAGGGAAGCATTGTGAAATATTGATGGGGATGGAGATGGAGGTGCAGTTGTGGGATTGGTACAATAAGAAAGCTCTTTTCTAAAGCTGAAGTTTATATGAACCCAGCCCTATCAACAGTTTAATCTGATGGCTAAGTGAGAATTCAGTAGCACTCTATTATGTTTCTATTACCATTCAGTGAGGGTGTTCAAATCTTTCAAACATGTTGCTTGAGTAGCTGCACAAGTTTGGAGGAAATTGTGAAAAGTAATACAGTACTTAAAACACAGGTCCTTCATATGTACTCCTTGCTATGCTGAAGTATGCCATTTAACAATTTGCATAACCCTGCTATTCAGACTTCAACCAGCAATCTTGTCACTGTATTTAAAAATTTCTCTCAACAACCCATATGAATGCTTTTGAATATTGAAACTACAATTTAATTGACTGCTATTTAGCAACTGGGTGTAAGGAAAGAGACGACCAGAGGGCAATGAACGGACTCAGTTACACGGGTGACAAAGGACCTGAAAAACCAAGTTAGGGGCAGCTCATCATGGAGAAAATCTATATGTGTGGTCACTCAGAGTCATTAACAATTTGATGGCACATAACCAATCAGTTTAGCAATGGACAACATTTCTAACTGGAGATCTCCCACCAAAATATTCATAACATCTAGAGACAAGACTTAAAATATTACATTTACTTTATTTGCAGAAATATATATCATTTGTGTTCATTTATGGCATTTATATAATGTCATTGTGCAAATGAGATTTATTTATATCATTTGCGTAATGATGCTATTATAAAAATGAAGTAAATGGCTGGAAATCATGTCCTTTCATATTAAATGTACTCCCCATTTCCAGTCAATTAAACTTAAATTTCACTTTACTTCCTTTCTAGTTAAACAAATATATAATCGGTAGTTTCTATCTTCTTTTAGTAAAAAGGAATACTAGTTGGTTAGAAGTATCTAAACACACACACAAAAATAAACACATAGCACATGATCTTAATTGAAAAGCCAAGAAGCCTAACATAATCTTTACTAAAGAAATCTTTTCAGTGAGAATAACACTGGAATTCAATTATATACCAAATAAAATGTCAATATTACAGTATATAGAAACTATATTGATTCCTAAAGGAGAACATACTTGAAAATTCATGAGACTTGGTTTTTTCCCCCAAATTCAGTGTATCCTAAGTGCATATCAGTAAATTCTACCTCCAAATTGGCAGAGAGTGGACAACAGCAAAATGGTTTGCAAAATTGTATCCATGTCAGAGAATTTAGTTTATATAGAATTGCTTGACCATGCCCTGGGATATAATTGCACTTATGGCTTATGCTGAATCTCATTGGTATTCATCTTATGATTACTAGAAAAGGCAGAATATACAGTACAATAGGTATGACTAAGACTGGTAACTTATTCTACAATTTTTTCTTGTGCTGTAAAGCAATATCTGAAAACCTGAAAACCATATATATGTGTGTGTGTCTCTAATTACGTTAAAAATTCGAATCCTGGGTGATGCCATCTAGTAAAAACAAATAAATACGAACACCAGGATCATATCAAAGCTCAGCATTTTTATTAAACAAATCCTAGTTTGATATTATCCTGGTGATTGTATTTATTTGTTTTTACTACAGTATATACATATATATATTGTTTGCAGAAGTTGCACTTTTGGCTGAAAACCTGTAAGTTTTGCAACAAATGTCAGTTAAATAGTATGCATCTGCAACTTAATGTATTAAAAATCAAGAAAAAAAAATATGTGAGTGATTGCAAACTATACATAAAGGGCAAAAAAAAGCATGTAGTGAATTTGTACATCTTGGTACAATGTTAACCAAAGATGAAAAAGGATGGAGAAAATGTTAAGAAATGGAAATGCTAGTAGAAAGATAGTGATTATTATGTCACCTGATGCAAGGAGTGAAAATTTTTCAAAAGAAGCAAAAATTGATGTGTATAAGTGTGTGTTTCTGTATATTTGGCAATAAAGAAGTTAAAGTTGTCTATATTAGGAGGTAAGTTAAAGGTAAGTTGAACGCATTGGGAATTGGATAAAATCATTAATACACACACACACACACACAAACAAGAGGAAGGGGAAGAATGACAAAGTTGGTTACTAGAGAACATGGAAGAAAGAATGAGAACTTTAAATAACAAAATGCATTATATGAATTGGTGGAAGAATCAAAAAATAATTTGCAATGATAGAAATATATGGAGAACTATGGTGATTGATGTTAATAGAAACTATTTTTAGCTACATTTCCTTTTCTTATCTCATGCCTTTGGTTTGTTTGGCAAACTATTTTTTTATTTCTTTTGCTTTCATAATGTTCCTAACTCCAAAAGGCAATAGTGTAGTGGTATACGTGGCTGCTATATTTCAACTCAGGTGAATTTCATAAGGAATTTGAAGTTTCCTATATAGACAAAGCATCCAAATAATTTCAAGCAAACCCTTTTAATAGCATCTAATACATGTAATACTGTGTATTTAAAAACAGAAAATAGTTTTGAAACACTAATCACCCAAAGCTAAATAGTACATGATGCAGCAGATGCTATACTTTATATTAGTCACTGCTCATATTAGAAAAATGATTAATCATAATAATAAAAGTCAGTAGGTGCTTAAATCATAATCTGTGCCATGTAGACTCTTTGGCAACTGTCAATATTGGAATGTAAACAAGCTAAAATATTAGTCTAGTTCAGCATATTAAAGTTTGTGCAGCTTTTCCTAACCTTGTTCTTTGCTTTTCAGAAAAAACATTTATAGTGCAGCTTTATGAGAAATGAGAATTGTGGGTTTGATCTCTGCCCATTTTACAGTTTAGTTAGCAGACTCAATTTCATTCTATCGGTAAAGGCTTCTTGTGCTTCTTTTTATATTAACACTTCTGAGATCTGTTCAGCTAAGCATAGCATGAAAAGCATTCAGCATGAAGTGTGTGCTTATATACAAATGCGGCTTCTTGAAAAGGTGTGGGAAATGAAGGGAATGTGAGATATGAGGTTTGCAAGGCATGGCATTCTGAATTTGTTTTATGAACCTGAGACAATAAAAACATTCTTCATCTCTAAGGAAATCAGTAGGTGTATAATGGACCATGAAAATAAGTTCAAATAACAACATACTGCATATTTCAACTTGCATTCATGATCAACACAGTATTGTGGCATGGCTTAGAAACAATATATTACTGTCTTAACAGAACTGCAAGTTTATTTATACTTTTATATTTCCTATTATGATAGCTTTTCTTAAAAATTCTCATATTCAACATTGTGTAGATTTGGACCTTATTAAGAATATTTATATGTTGCTAGCTTTCTGCTATCTTCTTGGACTGGTGACATACACTATGGAAGAAAGCATTATATTTCATTTATATTAAGGATGCGCATAAACAACTTGTCCCCAAAAAACAGTTTGATCTCTGCTGTATCAGTCTCTGAATAATCCAATCCAGTTTGGTGCCCAGTTCAAAAGGGCTGAGCCCACTCCAGGCACTCTGAATGTGTGAGGGCAGGATTCTGAAAGATCCCACAGAGTTTTTGGAATCCAAAATTTCATTCAACTTCTTGTATTCTAATGTGCCTCCATAATCTATTGTAATCTATTGAATCTCAGATTGATTCCTTTCTATAAAATATACTTGTTTTCAATATCCTGTCTCTTGATGTGGTTGATGGCAGTGCTTCAAATATTGAATCATATACCAGTATTTTCTCTAACAGAGTATTACATATATAAAATTGAGTAGATGCTGTCTTATCCCCTATTTTTCATTTGTATTTTCTTCTCTCATTTATGTCAAATAAAACATTTTAGTTTATTACATAAATGTGGCTGTCAGTTGTAAACACAGCATTTATAAATATTGCTAATGGTCTTTAAATGAATCATTTTTCTTGTATGGAGATTTCCCCCCTTTTAAACTAAGAAGAAGCATTTTTAATTCTCAAAGGAAAACTCTTTCTCTCTGTATTGGCTGTTACTTTCCTATGAAATTCCTCTTTGGGTTGTTTTTAATCTTATTCAATTTTTTTTAAATGATAAACATACAACCATAGAGGATTGAAAGGAGTCTTGGGAATCATATAGTTCAATTTCCTGTCTGATGCAGGAATGCACTATCACAGCCTTTCTAGCAGATGGACATGCACCCAATGTTTAAATACTTGAAACAAAGAAGAGTCCACTGCTTCAAGAAAAAGTTTGTTCCATTGTGTAACAGCTCTTACCATGAGGGTGTTTTTTTTAAAGTTCAATCAAAAATGTTATCCTTATAACTTAAGCTCATTGTGCCATGTTCCACATAATATCCCTTTGGGTACTTGAAGATAAGTATTGTATCTCCACACAGACTTCTTTTCTGCACACTAAACAAGTCCAATGTCTCTAACAATTTTTCATATGTTTTTCCAAGTTCCTTACCAACTGTATTGCCTTCCTCTAGTTATGCTCCAATTTGTCAGTCTTTCTTAAACTCTGGGAATCAGAACAGAATGCAATATCCCAGATCTGTCCTGGTTAATACAGAATACAGACAAATAATAACTTAGCTTTATCTTGAAGCTACACATTTATGTAGTCCACTATTGCATTTATTTGTTTACTTACTTATTTCTTCTTGTTGTTGTTTTGCAGGTGTATCACAATGTGGTCTCATTTTCCTTTTCTGGTGTAACATGATTTCCAGATCTTTTTCAAATATACTAATGCCCACAATGGTCCATTCATCGATACCATACCTTTGATTTTTTTCCCCCAATCCAGATAAAGGACTTTGAATTTTACCTTGTTGAAATTCATCTTTCTGTTGTCTGTCCATTTTTTCAGGTTGGCAAAATTCCCTGAATTGTAAAAGTGTTTGCTATCCTTTTTATCTGTGTTAGCCCAAAAAAATGACAATTATATTTTATATATATTTCATACAAGTCATTTAAGAATATATTCATCAGTTCAGGACCTAGGACAGAAGTTTGCAGTACATTATTTTCTTTTAAAATAAGTAAAACTCTGGCATGATAAATTTGGTTACTAACTTAATAAGCTCTAGGGAAATAAAATCATAAACAGGCTAGGACTACCAAGTTTCAAGATAGTATCACCATACAATTGCAGATTATTATCTCCTGTAACAGCCAAGAACAAGAATAGCCTACGATAATTGATAAGTGATCCTCTAAACGTAATAGTATTTTTACAAGTGTATTTACCTTCCATTTCAAGAAGGTAATAATAATGTGTGATTCTTGGTAATTATATATTTATTGATTCTTTTAAAATTGCCTAATTAAATTACTCTTGGCAGTTAATGATAGGGCGGGATATAAATTCAAATATAAATAAATAAATAAAAAAATAAATAAAACAAACCACCATCAGACCAAAATTATATAGCTAAAAACACCACACCTCAGATCAAATAGCCAACTAAAATAAGTGAATCTTCAGAACTTTCTGGAGTGCCAAGATTAAGAAGCCAGTTTTATTTCTGGGAGTAATATTTTTCATGGTGTTGGAATAATGATCAAGATGGGTTGTCCTCCAATCTATGTCAATTTCACCTTTTTCAGTGATGGGAATTTAAGTCCGTTCCCAAGGTTATTACAGCACAAACAGAATCTTTACATCTAAGACAGTCTCCAACAATGGTGGATTTGCTTTCTTAAATTATAGCTTAAAGCAAGTCCCTTGTGGTGAAACTAGCAAATAAAAGAGCACACTATCCAACAACTAAAAACCTTTAACTTCTTAGAAGTGGTTTTCCAAATCTCTGGAGCTTGAAATACTCATGTATTCCCAAAACCTCGGATATCAACCTGAGCCATACAAGCCTTTTATGTTAATAGCGACCCACGGTTCATTCCAGTTTCTGTTAAGGTACATACAGTTAAGGTTCAGTTATTCCATGGAACTCATTAAGGGCATATAACAAGATGGTAACATTAGAGAAACTCCAATGCATATTGTTGAAAAATATTTTCCAAATTTCCCACTGTGTCCCAAGTACAATGTGCTTTGATAAGAAGAAGGAATCTCTAGAGTTGAATCTGGATTCTATAGTATTATTTTTAACTTCAGGGTGGATTCTCTTTCACTAAAACTACTTTCATGACATGGTATTTTTGTGATTTTTTTCTGGCATTTCATTTGCCATTGGAATTAGTGCAAGCAACCTCAATTTTGAACCAAAGGATTTTAGGTGGAGGAGAAAGCTAATAGGATTATGCCATTTGTTCCCATGATATATTCATTAACAACTAGTTTACAATAAACAAATCAAATCAAACATTTTGGCTAGTTCTCTGAAGAAGGTCACTGCTTTGAAATTCAGAAGAGTTTTGTTCTTGGTTTATTCTAACATTCTCCCCATAGCAATGTTGATAAACAATGGTATCCCTGTGACCATGTTTTGTTATACTGCCAATTCTTCTCTCTTTTCTTCTCTAGGGCAGGGGTGTCAAACTTGCAATGTCACGTGACATGTCATGACGTATCACAACTTTTTCCCCATTGCCAGAGCTGGGGTGGACGCGGTTTTGGCATGACGCATCCGGTCCATGGACCAGCAGTTTCACACCCCTGCTCTAGGGTGTTCTCATTTATTCCACTTACATTACGTATTATGTAACAATACGCAATGTAAGTGGACTTTGTGTCCTTAAATGATGAAAATTGTTAATGCTGTGTGTAAACTTTGGCCTCATAACTCATAATGGTTATGCAATGTTTTATTGTGGTAGTCTTTTCTTGTTTTGCTCTATGGTTATAAGAAAGTAAACCAAAATATAATGTGATATCTCCCTCCCTTTTCATGTTGCCACTGATATTTCTGTGGCAAAAGTAAACATTCTTCTGATATCTAAGAGAACATATATTTAATGATTAAAAAAAATACTAAAGCTACAATGTTGTTTATAGTAACAGAGATAGAGAAATGGAGACATGGAGATAGAGAGATAGAGAAAGAGAGAGAGAGATGAAGAAATGGTTGGAGAGATAGATAGAGTGATATGTGCTGATTAAAGTGTAAAGATTTTGCCTGCATTGTCCATATTTTTACTGTTTATTTGAGGTCAGTGTTGGCCTTTCTTAATGGACAGAAAGGGCAAAAATAGTAGAATGCCTGAGCACCAATCCATCTCTGCTGGGATTAGAATTTTTAAGACCCACTTCAGGAATATTGTAGTCAAGAGCAGTGCAGAAGACAACCATTTTACACTGTCATGAAGAAAAGCCCTCTGGGTCTAGAGACTAAGAGGAAAATCATTAATTGAAGGCAGAAAGTGTCCTTCCTTGACACTTGCATGTCCAATCAATTATCTGCTTTTGATTGTTTCCCTTTAGATAACAAGGGGAGAAAATAAAATGTATTAAATTGTCAGCTGGAGAGTATCTGAAAAGTTAAGGGGAAATGACTGAAACTTTGTAAGCCAAACCTGTGTAATTTCTGTTTTAAAAAGAGTTTCAAATAAATGCTGCTTTTTCTTATCCTTTCTTTTTGCACCGTGAGACATCAGAATTAAACTGCTGGGCAACAGCAGATTACTCTGGAAGTGTTTCCACAATAGGAATTTACAGGCAATAGCTGTTTCTACTCTCTCACCGGGCTTTGCGGTTTCCCCTGGACAGCTTTAGTTTTGTATCTGGAGCTCAGAGCTTCACTTAAAGCAGTGAGGAGGAAAACTAATCTTTTCTGCTTGCTTTTCTTTAGTAGCCCTGCTTATAGAACTGATCCTAATGGTGTGGAAATTGGCTCAGGTGCCTAATTCCATTGGAAACTCAGACTGTTATGTGCAGTGGATGGTCCTGTGCTTGCCTGCAGTCTTTGTTGCTATAATGCCACAGCAAAACCGAAGGCTGCCTTGAACAGCTTTTGAAGCAATCAGTGACAGAAATGGTTTAAAAACTGCCTTAAAAGTCCAGTGTTCAATTTCTTAAGCAATGAATGCTTGCCAGATGAAAGTAATGGAGGTAATTTTTGGTCCTCACCCCTCCCCTTGTTTTTCATTTTCTTTTTCATATGTTTGTTTTAGCTTATTTTCACATCAGTTTTCAGTTGTGACAATTAAAAGGGGAGGATGTTTTTTTTTTAGAATCTGACTCTTTGCAGATGACTTTTCATAATGTAAGTTTTTTGAGCATATTTTCTTCTAAGGCATCCATCTTCATAGACATTTTTCCTTAATATATATGCCTTTTTTGTGTCTTGAATACAAAGATGTGTGAATTTCTATGCACCAGGTTTTTGATATTACTGTTTTTAATTTTTAATTATTGTTTTAAGCCTGTCAAGGTTGAGTTTCATATAACGGACAGTCAAGTATTTTAAATAGATTAATTTGCTGTTAGTTTTGTACTCTTATGGTAAGTTCAACAATTTTTTTCCCTTTTCAATGACATATAAGGCTTGCAACTCTTTGTCTGCATAGCACACAAATCTGTACTTCCTGTAAGATGATTGTTATAAGTAAATTAATGAAGATTATGCACTAGTAATAGGAACATTCACTAATGCATTTCTTATCACATGATTATTGAAAGATTTACAAGCATTAAAGGCATTTAGAATCACATACAATGAAATACTGGGGAGGCTTAAAAGTTGTTATCTTAAAAGTGCCAAAGTTTTTTTTTTGTATATTTGTTTTAAACTCTAATATATTTTAAAGAATGAGGACAAATAGATTTTGCCAGGATGATAATAATCTCTGCACTGTGATCTTCATAGGGCTTTTTGTAAGACCATAGTAGTGATATAGACTGGAAATTAATTAATTATTCAAATGATAATTTGTTAAAAAGAGATGGAAAATCCTTTGGTTTATAACTGTCCTTTTTTATTGGCTTAAAGGAAGAGATCTCTGAATGTATATATAAATAGCTTGCCTTATAATAATTAATTTAATTATCCTGGTTTTGAAAGTTTGTTCTGGAACAACAGAACAATCTGGTTATTTGCATCTCAAATGTGATTTCTGGATTAATTTGTTCTTTTCTTGGCTACTTGTGGTATTCTCATGAATCTGCTTTAACACAGAGTTCAAAAGTATTTACACTATTTTTCACTTCTTTAAAGTTCAGTTTTTGTTTCTATAGAGCACCACTGGCAAAATCATTGTCTGCATAATCCCAATCATGTAGATATAGGCATGTCATAGCACCTGAATATATTTTCCAAGACCTTAAGTGCTATCCTATCAAGGGTTAATTTACAGCACTTGTCTTAATTGCTGGTTCCTTATTGTTGATAGCTGGTGCTAAAAGGCAGGAACTATCCACAATTTCTTTTGGGAACTGAAACAAAAAACAGTCATTGTGAGGATCCTCTTGAGCTTAGGCTACAAGTTGCAGCTAGTGCAAAATGCTGTAGGAACACTATTTTATTGAGTATTTAACCTCTTTCATAAAATGTAATGGCTGAAAGAACTGCATTGCTTAGTTACCTGATACCAGGTCAGTTTGAAGATTCTGGTATTAAGTCTGAAATAACTGGATCAAAGTATAGATATACCGAGTAACTGCAGTCATCACTTAAAGAATATTTAATATTAAACAATCCCTCCTTACACCTGTTATGATTTATTTTCAACACTTCCTGCCTTTTCCACAATTTAGTGAACAGCTTAGCCTTGCTTTTCTCAGTCTAGATGGCAGTTGGATGTTGATTACAATTGGCATTCCTATCTTTAAAATTTCTGGCTTCCAATATAACTCCCACACCTACTTCACCTATGATGTTCAGGACCATAAAAGAGTGTGTACATTTTTTCTGTCTTCTAACTTGTAAGTAAATTAATGTGTATCCAAGACAAAGACAAAAATAAATGAAAGAATAAATATGATATAAAAGTATGAGGCAGAACTCAAAGGATAGATGGATGGATGGTCAGACAGAAAGAGAAAGAGAAATACTCTCCAATGATTCTGAAAAGCTTCTTTCCAACTTAAATTAGGCGAAAAAATGAGGCACTGAGCAATACAGTATTAAACTTGATATGTTTATTCATTTTTATTAGTCTCACTACTTCTTTCACATCTGTGTGCAATATAGAGATAATAAAATAATCTGTCTATAACAAAGTTTTATAAAGCAGTTTTCCTTTGTCCAGTGTTGTACTCCAATAATTTCCAACTAGCATGATCACAGGTTGAACTGGCTAAGAGTTATGAGACTTAATGTCCAGCACATCTGGAGGTAACTGGTTTTGAAAAAGTTGTTATAAATTATTATAGTGATAAAGCTTATAACATACTTTGAAGAATCAAGAAAAAATGCTATAGAAACACAAAATGGAAAAAGCAATGTAGAAAAGCATTAGCACAAATGTTTCAGAATAAAGTAGAAGTTACTGTGGAAAGTACACTTCACAGAGGAATAATCTTTTTAGTAGGTAGTTCAATAAGATCATGACCTATTTGTTAATTAATAACAGCATAATAATTGGCTTTGTTCTTTCAATGGAAGTGTTTATATTTGTGAATATGGATTCCCATAAGTAATACATATAAGCAGGTTTTATTTTTTCTTATTAATATTAGCTATTTTACATAAAGCATTTTCTACAGGACATTGATATTTTTGATCCTTGCAAGCTATCACTGTGCCAGTATTCTCCTGAGGTAATAATGACAGACTCTTGTCTTCAGCTTCTTAATTGTTACTAATCATATTATTCTTTTTAATCTGTTGATAAGCAGTAAACTTTAGAATGTAGAAATGTGTTTCGGATCACTGCATTCTTGTAAGTATAGACTCTTAAAAAACACTATTTGGCACATTCATTTTACATATATGAAAATTAAGTAATATATGAAAATTAAGAAAACAATCTGCTCTACTTAAATCAGATTTTTTTATAAATATTTTATTAGATTTTATAAGGATAAAGGGGAAGTGGGGTCAATAGAGGTATAATAAGGGGTGACAAACAAGAAGGGTTAGACCAGGGGAAGGGATAGGTACAATAGTGGGGTTATCCCCTACAATAAGTCAACGCTTCAGCAAGTAAATCCGTCCGGGTATACATATTCAATCATAATAATTAATATAAAATAACAATACTTGCCTGTCTTTAAGTTTTCAATCTTTATCTAAAATGTCTTTATACATAACAAGTTTGTCATAATTAATTAAGTTTGGATAAGCAAATGCTTCCATTGTTGAAAGCCACTCAGGTATTTTCATGTAAATTTTATGTTTAATTCTCTCCCATTCTAAAAGTAATACATTCCTTATGGCATGAGTTTGAAAATATTTATGTACTTTGTTTTTCTCATACCATAAAAACGCATGCTAACCCAGTTGCAAATCATGTCCCTCTAAATAAAGAAGTCGTTTGTTTCTCAGCATAATCCATTCTTTAAGCCAAAGCAAAATAGCTGCTTGATAATAAAGTCTCCAGTCCGGGAGCTCAAAGCCCCCTCTGTCTTTAGATTCTTGTAATAATTTAATTTTAATTCTTGCTTTTTTTCCTTGTCATATAAATCTCGTTATTGTTGCATTTAAATCATCAAAAAAATTCTGGTTTAATTTGATGGGGACCGTCTAAAATAAAAAAAGTATCTTAGATAAAATGTTCATCTTAACAGTCGCTATCCTTCCTAATAATGATAGTTGAAGGTTTCTCTACTTTTCCAGATCTAGTTTTATTTGTTTCAATAATTTTTCGTAGTTGTCCTCTTTTACTGTTATATATTTTGATGTTAAGTAGATACCTAAATATTTAACTTTTTTGGCTATCTGGAGATATGTCTTTTTAACAAGTTGAAGTTTCTGTTTCTCTGTTAGATTTTTTGTAAGTACTTTAGTCTTTTTCCTATTTATTTTCAACCCAGCCACTTCTCCAAATTTCTCTATTTTCTGCTAAAGTTTAGTGGCTGTTTCCAATGGCTCCTCTAAGATAAAAACCAAATCGTCTGCAAAAGCCTATAATTTATATTTCTGATCTTTTATCTCCAGTCCTTTAATCTCCAAGTCTTGTCTAATATTCCTAGCCAGCACTTCCAATGTAAGAATGAATAACAAAGGAGACAGAGGGCATCCCTGTCTTGTGCCTTTTTTAATATCAAAACTGTCTGTATAATCTCCATTTAAAAGTATCCTTGCTGATTGTTTATTATAAATTGCTTGGATTGCGTTTATAAAATTTTCACCAAAGTCCATCTCCCTCAGCTGTTGAAACATAAATTGCCAATTGAGATTATCAAAAGCTTTTTGTGCATCCAAAAATATAAGAGCCATCTGTTTCCCTGGATGCTTTTCATAATATTCCAACACATTTAAAATAATCCTTAAGTTATTCTTTATCTGTCTTTTAGGCAAAAAGACATTTTGGTCTGAGTGAATAAATTCATTCAAGAGTTTCTTCATTCTTTCTGCTATTATTGCTGTAAATATTTTATAGTGCACATTTAATAATGATATTGGTCTATAGTTTTTAATTTGTGTGAGGTCAGTATCATCTTTAGGTATAAGCAAAATATTGGCTTCTGTCCAGGAATTTGGTATTTTTGTCACCAGGAAGGTTTCATTACAGAGATCTTTCAATATCAGGCTTACTATATCTTGTAAAGCTACATAAAATTCTGCCGGGAGAACATCAGGTCCCGGAGTTTTATCCTTCTTTTGCCTTTTTATAGCTTCTGTAATTTCCATCATTGTTATCTTCTCATTTAACATATATTGCATATTCTCTGGTATCTTTGGAAGATGCACTTTTTTAAAATACTCCTGTATTGCCTCTTTAGAAACCAGCTCCGCATTGTCAAGTGTCTCATAGTAAACCATTAATAGAGTGAAATATGACTGAAGTGCCAGAAGTGAAGACAGAGTAAATGTAAATTTTCTCTTTCTGATCTTGAGTGTATGCTATCTTGTGCACTCTCATTGACCATAAAGTAGACATTTGTATGCCTCCTTTAGTTTTTGCAAGGACCAATTCATTGCTACTGTACCCATACATCTTAAATACTGTATACTATAAACAGAAATCTAGGAATGCAATCAGTACCAGATTATAAAGCAATGGATATGTATATTTTAGGCACCCAGAGTAGATGCTGTTGTTGCTGTTATTATTGAATATATATTTATTAGCTAAGCCAGATTCCCATCATATCATATGTGAAAAATGAAAAATAAAGCATTTCAGGAATGAACAAAGGAGCCATTCCCTAAAATTACCCTAGCTGATACTCCTTTGATCATTGATTCATTGTGGGGTAAATTTGGGAATGAAGCAGAAACTGTCTTTTCAGCCATGACAAGACTGATGAAGCTGCATCTGCAGCACTATCCTGGCAGGATCTGGAGGGGAAAGTACTTTATTTTAATTTGTGTTTACTGACAGAAAAGCCAGTATTTTGCCCATGCAGACTGCACAACAGTGAACAAAAAAAAAAAGTAACTGTGAAAGAGAAATGCTTATCAACTGAAGCAATCCTTTGCCTTTTTGTTGTTGTTTTCCCCTCTGTATAATTCAAGACAATAGCAATTATGAAAAAGCGTCTCTACTTAAGTAAATGTTTCTACAGCTTCGTTCCAAGGCCTAATTATGTACCCTCATGGTAAAGGGAGGGATTTCATTTTTTTCACAATCTAGAGGTTAGATTTGGATCATATCAAATCTACCGACTGAATTTTGAAAAGGATCTTTTAAAAAGGCAACAGCTCTTCCTTTCCTTTCATAAATATTGAGCTCCATTTTCCGTAACTTATTTTTCACTCTTTTATAATTAATTCTTAGAGTAATTAATAATGCAAACTTCACTCTCAGTGTTGACATAATTTTGCAAATGCATGATGAATACTTTTAATAATTGTCTTTTATTGTTGCTGCTTTATTTTTAATGATGCTTTTCGTTCAGTGTTGCATATCATAAAGATGGACTATTGACTATTTTTAAACTTTTACATAAGATAATAGCTTGTCAAAATATATTTACACAGATTACACCCATAAAAATGTGTGTGTTTGTGTGTGTGTGTGTGTGTGTGTTTGTGTGTGTGTATGTGTGTTTGTGTGTCCTAGGTATAAAAAATACAGCAAATACAGAACCAAATTGCTAAAAACAAATTTGGCATTATTTGACAGTATCATTAGTGTTGGATGCCAGGCTTTTATGGGGCATCAGAAAAACAGTTGAATAGGATATGGGAGCTGTACTGTATATCGTGCAGATATTCATTCATCCAATATATCATAAGGGAACCCTTTACAGGTAGTCCTCAACTTACAACAGTTCATTTAGTGACTGTTCAAAGTTTCAACAGCACTTAAAACAGTGACTTATGACCGTTTTTCACAGTTACAACTTTTGCAGCATCCCCATGATCATGTGATCAAAATTCAGAAGCTTGGCAACTGGTTCATACTTATGTCTATTGCAGTGTCCTGGGATCATGCAACCTTCTGACAAGCAAAGTCAATGGGGAAGCCAGATTCAATTAACAATCAGGTTACTAACTTATGAATTGCAATGATCCACTTAATAACTGTGGCAAGAAATGTCATAAAACGGGGCAAAACTTAACAACACAAATTTTAGGCTCAATTGCGGTTATAAGTTGAGGACTACCTGTATTTAAATGCCATTCCTGTGACGATTGTAACTTATGTTCCAGCATTAAACTAGCATGCAATAAACAGAGGAGAGAGAAACCAAAGCAACATTGTGAGAGGCCATTTAGGCTACAAAGTCTAATTCCCTGATCAATGCAAGAATCAGAATGAAAATATTCCTAAGATAGTTGTTTATGGCAAGTAGAGTATTCTGCTTGAATATTGACTAAAGAGAAGCCCAAAATTATAGCTGTTAATTATATCAGCATTGCCCAACCCATCAATTGTGTTGCAATACTATTCCCAGAATTTGTAGTTAATACCAATTCTGTGCTGGTCAGAAATTCTAGAACTTATATATACAGAGTTCATTGGAATGGGGAAGACAGGTTTAAATAATGCTGCAAACATTATATATGGATAAATGACTTTATCCATATAAAGATCCTGGAGCACTGGGGAACTACCGGGGGACTGGAAAAGAGCTGTAGTTCCCATCTTCAAAAAAAGGAAAAAAAATGGACCCAGGAAATTACACACCTATCAGCCTGACCTCAATACCTGGGAAGATCCTGGAAAAGATAATCAAACAACGAATCAGTGAACACCTAGAGGCAAACAAAGTCATTACTAAAAGCCAACATGGGTTTGTCAAAAATAGATCATGCCAGACAAATCTTATTGCATTCTTTGACCAAGTGACAAAATTAGTGGATCAGAGGAATGCTGTGGATATAATTTATTTGGACTTCAGTAAGGCATTTGATAAAGTAGATCACAACCTACTACTTGATAAGATAGAAAAATGTGGGTTAGACAGCATCACCACCAGATGGATCCGTAGCTGGCTGACCGGCCGTACTCAACGTGTGGTCCTCAATGGAACCGCATCTACATAGAGGGAAGTGTGTAGTGGGGTGCCTCAAGGCTCTGTTCTGGGCCCAGTGCTCTTCAACATCTTCATCAACGATTTGGACGAGGGGATAGATGGGGAAGTCATCAAAATTTGCAGACAACACCAAGCTGGCAGGAATAGCCAACACTCCAGAAGACAGGCTTAGGATACAGGAGAATCTGGACAGACTTGAACACTGGGCGCTATCTAACAAAATGAAATTCAATGGTGAAAAAAGTAAGGTTCTACATTTAGGTAAGAAAAACCAAATGTACAGGTATAGTATAGGGGGTACCTTGCTCAATAGTAGTAACTGTGAGAGGGACCTCGGAGTCCTAGTGGACAATCACTTAAATATGAGCCTGCAGTGTGCTGCAGCTGCCAAAAAGGCCAACACAGTGCTAGGCTGCATTAATAGAGGGATAGAATCAAGATCACGTGAAGTATTAATACCTCTTTACAATGCCTTGGTAAGGCCACACTTCGAATACTGCATCCAGTTTTGGTCACCATGATGTAAAAAAGATGTTGAGACTCTAGAAAGAGTACAGAGAAGAGCAACAAAGATGATTAGGGGACTGGAGGCTAAAGCATATAAGGAACGGCTGCTGGAATTGGGTATGTCTAGTTTAATATGAAGAGAAGGATGAGGGGTGACATGATAGCAGTATTCCAATATCTCAGGGGCTACCACAAAGAAGAGGGAGTCAAGCTATTTTCCAAGGTGCCTGAAGGCAGGACAAGAAGCAACGGATGGAAACTAATCAAGGAGAGAAGCAACCTAGC
>NW_015387541.1:17188-42929 GCF_001527695.2 Protobothrops mucrosquamatus
TTATTATTATTATTATTATTATTATTATTATTATTATTATTATTATTATTATTATTATTATTATTATTATTATTATTATTATTTAGTCACCTCTAGGTGAGATGGGTGGCATATAAATTTTATAATAATATAATACAACACAACACAACACAATACAATAATAAAAGGAAATGACCAACATTTCTAGTCAAGTACAACTGCTGAGAAAAATAAGGTTCTGATCTCAAATGTAGAAACTATATATTATAGGGAAGATAGCATTCCAGACACTGGCTGTGTGAAATACTTTCAGGTGAATACAAAAAAAATATTAGAACTGAAATGTTTGTAAAAAGGGGTCTGAGGAAATGTAAGTTTTGAGTAACTATAGTTCACAGTGGAAAAGTTTCCTGCCTGCCTGAATTATGTGTTAACTCAAAATCCACATAATTATAGTAATAAAAGATAGTTCTGTATATATTTTGTGTTATTATACTGCTACATGGAAATAAATGTCTTATGAAAAAATCAAAATTATACTGTGTTCAAAGCATACTGTGTTCAAAAAGAATTTCTGGTCAATTTTGTCCCACTCATTAAATTCAAAAAGGACAGAAAAACATGTAATAAACTGGTAAGAATAGTGAAAGTGTTCACCAGGACTGTTTTCTGTTCAAAAGTTCAGTTTCTGAATGACCATTTTTTAAAATAATTTTTGTTCCTTTTAGCTCACATCGATTCCTTTTAATCATAAACCATTCAAATATGTTTATAGTGTTACTTTGAAATAATAGAGTTATGGTCGTAATCACTTCTCTGTTCAATTCTTTCACCAATTTTGAGAACCTTTACAATCAGTTATGTTTTGCTTTATATAATTTCCCTTTGTCTATCATTAAAAAGTGCAATTTGTTGCAAATTTTGGAAGGGTTTCAGGCCAAGATTTTAAGATCTGCATGAGGCTCTAAAGTATGCTGTTCACTCTAAAACTGTGGAAAGAATTGATCATCATGGAGAGATGTTAGAAAAGTAAATGTCAAGTGTCATGCCTCTCCTTCCTTAGATTTTTCAGTTAGCTTCAAAAAAATGTGATAGATTACAATCACCATCTTTTTGTTGGAGAATTTAGGAAGCTGTCATACCAAGGGATTATATACCTAAATAATATGTTATAATTAAGTAAATGGTTAAGTGTTTGAAGTTATTATTCAAAAATCAAAATATCAGATATCTATGAAGAATGGCATTGTAGTCACAAGTGAGAAAACCAGCATTTTTAATTTAAAATTGTCTCCATTTATTTAAAGATTAATTATAAGGCAGTTAGGAGGCACAATTAGAAACTACATTATGGAAGAAAAGTCTGTTAATCCTACAGATAATGTGCTGCTACAAAACCATGCTGAGTGTTAGCATGCAAATTAGCCCAGCATTATTTTATGCAGTGTGATACCAACACTGTGATATTTAAATTTCAGGGTCTTTGTTTGTTTCAGCTGTCATTTGAGCATTTGACATCATGTATAAATAATTCATTGACATCCAAAATGTTTATCCTGTCTATGATGCAAAATAACCCTGACCTACTTGCGCATTTTATATGGAAACAATGATGTAATTGATTACATTAACAATTCTACTATTTGCCCTGAATTATAAAAAGGATGATAAGAGGTTAATTTGTCTAGTCCAGGTAGAATGGCCTTCAGTCTTCACCTCCCTTCCTTAGCTAATCATAGTGATAATATTCCATAACTGCTTGAATCCCAAAGCATTCTGAGTACAAAATTCTTGTATATTGTCATTCCAAAAGTGAGACTTATTTAAGTGATCAATATTTCATTTTTCTGACAGCAAGATAACATGTAACAATTTCTAATTGGCTTAGTTTTCACCTATAAGTCTAGGAGATCCACATTATCTGGTATGAGAGTTAGAAATTTTTTTCCTTAATTTAGGCTGGCTAGATCTTACTTTGTGTTATTTTTCTTCTACTTTTCAAACCATTTCTTCACCTAAAAAAATTATGTTAGAAGTGTGCTACCTATTTGGAAATAACCTAAGGTACTTCTTCCATTTGACTATACACTTTAGTTATGCTATACCTTATCAGCTATGTATATTGCTCTGAGGAGAAAAGTATGAAAAGGAGTTGATTTTCTCAGCAGTAACTGGAAGTATAGGCTGGCTTTTTACATTCCCCAATTAAAATTTCCAGAAGCTTTAAACACAGGAAAGAATCACATAATGGAGATAGAGTTAAAATTGACTCAGATACAGTTAAAACAGCTCTTTTTTTAGCCCTGTGTATAGGATATGTTTGCAAGAAACTATGGGTCCAAAAAAGAGTAGCAGAGAAACTATGGGTCCAAAAAAGAGTAGCAGAAGATGGCAAATACACCCAGCTGCTTATCAGTAAGGTCAGGAGTGTGGGGTGGCTGAGGGTGAAGGGTAGAAACTGCAGTCCAACAATATTTGAGGGTCAAAGACTGTGTCTTCCTGCCATAAAGATAAAGCTGAGAAATTCATTATGAACAGAAATCACAGAACCAACTGCATTAAATTCCTTAGATTTATAATCCTTGGAGATTTCTTCATATACATACATAGAGTTGCATTAGAAGACCACAGTTTCTTTTTGTATCTAGAACTTTACTTTTCCCCAGAAACATGCTGTGTCAGTCTCCTAAAGTGAGAGCATCTCATTTTGTATTATTCTGTTTTTTTCTGCCATTCCTTTTTTGAATTGTGATTTTCTTTATACTTCTGTGATTGCTGGCTTATAGGAAGCTATGTGAGTTGAGAATTCTGATTTAGATTCTTGTTAGTAAAAGTTATCTACCTCCCACTGTCAGGAAAGCAGAGAGGGAGGGAAGAGACAACTTCTGTCAAACTGTTGAATTTGAAATGGAAGGCTTTATCTGAGCGTGAAAGCTAAATTGAAACAATCAGGCATAACCCTTTAGGTTAACTACTTGTTGCAAGGGCCTAATTGCAAGAAACTGTTCCTGTCACTAATGAAATATCACTGGCTAAAAGATGGACAGATTGGTCTGAGTCCCCCAAAGTCCATTTTTTGTGACCCAATTGAGGGCACAGAGGCACACACAATTAAATTCAGTTTCACAGCAGTCAGTTACATAATCATTATGAAAGAAAGAAAACAGCTTTTAATAAACTTATTTCTCAGTCCTTCATTTCTTGGATCAATGTTAAAAGAAGAAATGATATTTATCTGCCTTGTTAGGTTGAAACATATAGATATTTTGCTAGTTATATGAACTCAGATTGCTAAACTAAACTGTTCCATGGCCTCAGTGGGTTTGGTATGTTTTTATAGTTTAAGATGGTAGGCTTGCATCTGCACACACAACATTAGTGCAGTCAATCTTAGGTTTGGAATTTGCAATATTATTATATTAACAAGTACGAGTATTGTATTAACTAATTCACTCTATTCATAATCATGAAACCTCAAGAAGTTTTTTCCGCCTCTACATTCCCATTTCACCACAATAAGATTGAGTTAAACAAAAATAGTCGTTGCTAAATGTCTTATAAAATTGATTAAAAGACCCTGCATCATGTGGGGAAGTCAATTCATATATAGAATCTATATTCTTATATCAAATCATTAATTTTTAATTAAGGTTCAATTAATTATTTTAATTAAGGACCACATTCTTTTATTGACATTTGCTGGTCAGTTTAATATCCCCAGGAAAAACTTTTAGCAGTGTCAAATTTTTAGGAAAATGAGAGGGCTTTGAAATGACTTTTCAGTGTATATATGTTTGGTTCCCACTCATCTTCCAGAAACTGGGCAAAAATGGTCAAATTCTCTTCCAGAAGGATTTGGGTCTTGATCCCATCTTGATTTAGTTATAGTTTGGTTAATTTATATTAAGTTGTCTTTGTTATTTCCCTCTTCCTCAGTGTTGGGAAATTTTATTATGGATATTGTTATATATTTTTAACTTTATTACAGATTCTTAGTAAGAGATTCAGAAACCTATGATTAAAGTTATAAGCCAAATATCAGACTAAGTAATAGGTAATTCCAACTGCACATAACATCTATCAGATCTTAGTTGAACATGGAAGTTAAGTAGGATTGGATCTACTTAGTATTTGAAAAAGAAGACCACCAGAAAATTGTCAGATTACATGAGGAAGTAGAGGTTAAAACATGATTCTATGGCCTTTCATGGGGAGCCCAAAGGAGCACGGAGTCATGAGGTTTGTTGGTGCCATGAGAGCCCCCTCTTTGACTTTATCCACCAATTAAACAGTTTAATTATTCTTGCCTCCTTTTTAATTCCAAAATTTTAACTCTTAATGTTTTAATTTTAATATACTGTTTTATATTTTGATGCTTTATCGTACATGGCCAACAGTCCCTCTCTGAGGAAGATGAGCAGTTCAGAAATGTGAAATATAAATATAAATAAGTTAAAAAAAAATTCATAAGAAGTCAGTGGCAAATCTCTACATTATTGCCCCAAAATTATATATATCCATATAGTCACCAAGAATCAAGTGTGAGATAAGGGAGTTGGAAGTTTTAACCTCTATACTATTTATACAATAAATATATTGTTGTATCTGTGATGAAAGGAAAACAAGGGCTTCCTTGTGAGAAAATCACAATGTGAAGGTTCTTGGCTCTGTAAGGAGAGACAACTCAGCATAGCAAATATATACATAATATTTTATTGTACCACACTCCTTCTCCAACAACAGGCTATTATACTGGTTCAATTCTGCCCTGCTAGGACTTTGCAAGATGACATTGTTACATTAATACGTCTTTAATACTCAGTACTTTATACTCAGTGTCTTAATGCTCAGTTTGAACAAAAGTCTCAAAGTTTATAAAGTAGCGTAAATTGCCTTTTTCCAAAGTTCTTATACTATTTGGAATGTGGTTACTCTTCTTCTGGTTGATGCCGAGCTCCAGGCAAAGCTCCAAGCTTTAGACAAGATTCCCACCAGGATATGCTGCTCACTGTAGTTTGTGATCCTGGCAGTTGAATGAAAGTTCTCTTGCTTGCCAATCTTCAGATGTCGCTTCTGCTTGCCAATCTGTGTGCTCTTTGCTTATCACCTTTGCTGCTACACCCTCCCCTTCCCCACTCTTAGTATTTGTTTTTGTAAGTTCAAAAGACAGGGTGGAATGAGGCTGCCTTTGGACCAGCACATCTTTGGAAACATGAGGATGTGGCTCAATTATCACAGGCAGCCACAGCACCAGCTTGGATGCCTGTTAGTAGAGTTCTGACACAATGGGTGAATGCCTGAAGGAGGGAGGGGGGAGCTTGTCTGCATGACTGCAGCTACTTTTGAAAAGAGCAGAGAGCAAGCCCAGCTTCACTCCCTCACACACAGCAACAGAATAAATATGTTTACAGACTTTGTGCCTGCTGTGCATAAAGGCTGCTCTGATGAAGAAGCAGTATGAGGTTGGAGAAGACTGTTGAGGGAGATGGCAAATGCAAAGGACAACAAAAAGAAGCCTGCAGAGAAAGAACCTGCTGGATAACTCTTATCAGGCCTGTATAAACAACCCCCCTCCCCACCTTTCTAAACTGCCTGGTCCAAGCAGAGAAAGGAGATGGGTTCCTCAAGCTGGAAACCCTTTGTCAGGGGGAAAGAACAGAGACAGAAACTCCATCAATAAGGAGTTGCTTATATACTCACAGCTGAGGTTGGAAGGCTTATTGAGACTGATGATGCGAGAACAATGCTCAAACTGCCACTTCCAGAAGAGTTCCTTGGTGAGACATTTTATTTTGAATGTTACTTTGAATTCTTGACTACTGAGGGTCCAAAGAGTTTCCTTTTGTTTTCAGTCTCTGACCCTGAATGCTCAAGGAATGGTAGAAGAAACTTCAATAGGTTCTGTACATCTTTAAAGAGTCCAGTTTTGTTTTCATTAGTCAGGTCTCCATCTACAAGGATCTGGAAGAAAAAGATCATTAGCACAGTTTCTAGTGGACCTATTCATATTGATTATATTGGTTTCAGATGATTATACATTATAAATGCCATGTTACCATGCATTTCCTATCCAAATAACCTAGGCATCGTGGTTGAATCTTGTTCCGGAAGTAAGTGACACAGACTATTTAAACTGTACCCTGGGCTCTCACACTGAGGGATGACAGGTTTTCTGTACATGTTCTTTAAGACGTTATTCTTATACAGGAAAAATATACTTTTAATTTCCCGTTACTTGCAAAAATAATCATTTTTCTTACTCTGTAAAGAAAAAAAAATCAGAAAAAAAGGTAAGGCAGGAAGCAACTGATAATGTCAGCTGGGGGAAAAGATTGATTTTTGCACTTACCATTTTTTATTTCTAAAAACTTCATGCTAAGAATCCCTCTTTGATTAATTGCTTTATATACATATGCATTTGTGCTTTCTTCAGTATTATGAGAATTATGGGGTTGGAAAACTATCCATCTCTGCATGATAAAACTGTACTAGTTTAACTGAAGCATGTGGATTTAATATTATTTAGTTACATTTGAACAGATACTCAGAATGAAACTGAAAATGTTGAACCTTATTTCAAACAAATCAAGATTTTTAATTCTTAAAGCTTGTGTGCATGGATAAGCCATTTTCATTGATCAAGGATGATTCATTGCAGATGACAGATTTACAAAACATGTGCTACTCTGGTTGAAGGCCATCTAACAATTGGATAACAAACTTAGAAAAGATGTTAAACAACTCTACCTTGTTAATGCACTGCTATTTTTTCTTCTATCTGACGTGACCCTAAAGTTTAAGATTACCTATAGCACATATAGCAAGAAAACCTGAAATAGTCAACATTTCTGGTTAGCACAGAATGCAAAATCAATTATTAATGCATATTTTATATTCTGATTACTAACTCATATCTGGTAATTTGTTACTACCATGATATTGCACTTTGTGTAATTTGGGCATAAGGAATTTTGTAAAGCTAGTGTTACAGAATGTAAACTTGTGTTATGGACATACTCTGTGTAACAAAACAATTGTAGTTTATTCAGCAAACCATGGTCTGACAAACCGTAGATGAATGCAGGTACAAATCTAATCAGAATGAAACTTTAAAGTCCTTGCTGTATATCTTGAAATAAAGAATAACCTTTGTATTTCTTTAAATGGTCCCACCAACACAAGCTGCTTTCCCTCCATGTGAGAAATAGTTATTTTAAATGTTTAGACTATTGAATCGTTTTTGTTAAAAAAAATAACACATTTAAAATAATTAAATAGGTTTAATTAAAAGAGAAGGCATCAATTCTATACAGTGTAGCAGTTGTTTAAAGGATCTATTCCTTATTTATAAGCAAATTAAGCAGGATAGTTTTTGTTTTGTTTCCTGAATGTATGTCAGTATACTGCATCTACCTCCTACTTGGTGAGGTGCCAGCAAAAGTATGTTGGCTTTTAAAATGGTTGCTGAATTTGAAATGCTTGGAGTAAAAATGGGTTATGTTTTCACTTCTGGTATACCAGGCAAGCTGTGCCAAAACTGACTTGAATTGCCTTTATTGTACTGGTGGAATTAAGGTTATTAACCTAGGCAATTTTTTCTGTCTCGCTAAAAAGCTTATGAACACTTTGATTGACTAGTGCTGTGATGGCAGCAATGGTAAATATCTATGGGTTTAACAGTTTACTGCACACTTTGCAGCAGAGATATATGGAATGCAAATGGTAAAGACATGAATGAAAGGATGAAATGAAAGATATGAAGCTCTACTGCATGAAATGAGAAAAGGGAAGGATGTAATAGGTTAGAATGAAGGAGATGCAATCTTTTGGAATGTAAAGTAGTTGACAAATACTTGTATGGAAATAAAAGTGTTGGTTTAATTATGAATGAAAGAGGTAAAATGCATGTCAGAAAATATGAACTGGTGTCACAGGTTTTTGTGGATGGACTTTATAGGTTAGTGATAGTGCTGATGTTCAATAATTAGCATGATCTGGGGAAACAATCTGGTAGATGGCATGGAGGGGTGGCTGAAAAAGAGACATAAGTTTTTTGTTTTTTAAAAAACTGTGTCATTAGACATTTGAAGCTCTAGGCATGAATGGGAATAATGAATAATGAGTATTTGACTAGAATAATTTTTACTTTGAATATCTGGTTTAAGCAAAGCTGTATTTCTTTTAAAAGAGAAGTGGGGTGAATAAAAAAGCATGGTTCTTTTAGTAAAGGATGCAGAGATGGCAAAAGATTATTAATGTAGGACAGGCTTCTTTTTGGTAATATTAAAATTGGATTGGGATGGATAGATGGGTGGGTGGGATGAGAAATCGCAACAAACAGCATCAAACCGAAGTTCACCAATTAATGAATTTATTTTGCTAATGCAGAAGTTCATTCCATAAACAGCTTTGCATGTGAGAAGAACTGTGGCTGCTGGTTGTGTTTTCACATGTGAGATGTAGCTCAATAATTTTCAGATTACTCTTAGTGTGTTGTGGTGATACCTTTCCCTTGATTCCCTCAGGGAAGGGACATATACTGTAGATGAAGACATGAAATTATTGGGTTGAATTTTACACAACAATTGCATGAAACCAATGCAATCAGGCTTTTTTTTAAGGAAAAAAAAACATGTTATACTCCAGACATGACTACTAGTACTTTACATATAAGAAATGTGTTGTTTTAATCTTGTAAGCCAGTATCTATTGTGTGGGATGAGTGGCTATGTAAATCATATAAATAAATGTATGAATTTGTAAACCAAAGTAGTTCTTACAAAACAATCATAAGCATAAATAATACATTTAGTAATCTCCATTGACACCCAATCTAATGGGAACAAATTAAATATCAAATACAGAACATATTTTTCCTGATTTTTCAAAAACTCATCAAAATGGCCACCAACCAGACTTGGGGTTTTGGGAGGCTATTCATAAGAACAGATGCTATAGTGAAGAAAAATCCCTTTGTCTTCCTGAGCCTCTAAGATGGAGGTACCTTAATTATCCTTTTGCACAATGAAAACATAATAAAGTTCTGTTTGAAGTAGAAAATATTTAAGATCCAAAGCATAAAAAGCTTTAAAACCAGCATTTTGAATTGTTCTCAGAAATCTATCAGCAGACAATGCAGTGCTTGCTAATGTGTTGTTATAAGGATACAATAGCTCTTAAATATGATCAAATGGACTCTCACATTCTATATTAAATGGTTTCTTAGCAATCTTCAAAGCAGCCCTATGTAAAGCACTTTGCAATGTTATAGCTTTGAGGTGTTAAGTGTATCAGTTGCACTCAGTGCTTTTTTTGTAAAAAAAAAAAAAAAGGTGCTGGAACTCACACATATCATACAACCCACCTTGCCTACCCTACAAGGTTCCATCCAAAAAAGGTGCCGGAACTCCATTCTGGGCGTTCTATGATAAAAAAAAAAAGCCCTGGTTGCACTCATCTAAGACATTCGTTCCAGATAGATATACCAACTGAAGCTGGCATGTTTCTCTGTCCAGTGTTCACATTCAAATCCATCAGATGCTTTCATTTATCATCAACTAAAGCATTACACATTTTCCTCCACAGATCCAGTCCATGGTCCTCAGAATGTAGAGGTTGTAGATATCCGATCACGTCAGTTGACTTTGCAATGGGAACCTTTTGGTTATGCTGTAACTCGTTGCCACAGCTATAACTTGACAGTTCATTACCAGTACATATTCAACCAGCAGAAATATGAAGCAGAGGAACTAATTCAGACATCATCACATTACACGTTGCGAGGATTACGCCCCTTCATGACCATTCGATTGCGGTTGGCTCTTTCAAATCCAGAGGGCAAGATGGAGAGTGAAGAATTGGTGGTGCAGACAGAAGAGGATGGTAAGAAATAAAGTTCTCACTATTTAAATTGTTTAGGGAGGAAAGGGAATTAAAAAAGGCTTAAAGTAAGATTTTACTGGTAGATAGAAATTCAACCCATATGTTTCACCATTCCAAAAATAGACTACAGTTTAATATTGGAAAAATAAACCTCTAAAAATTGTTGCAGGCTAAAATTATAGCTAATACTGAACATAATGAAGCTTCCCATTTTGCTTTTGGGAGGATTAGTTCTGATTACATCTTAACAAAATCAGTAACTATATATGTTGGAAAATTTTAGTTGTCTTCTCTAAATACGTGTCAAAATGTTTCAGGTGAGTTTGCTTAAAGTGTGCTTAAGAATTAATTAATTTATGTTCAAAGGCATGTCAAAGTTTAAAAAATGCAGTAATTTCAAATTAATAGACAATGTGCTAACCAGGCATCTGAATGGAAGTAGTTATTCCTTAGTGTTATTTACTGGTTATTTATTTAATAGGTCATTCTTCCAGGAGGGTAAGGATTCAAGAGAAGGAAAGGAATTAAAGATCTATATCCGTGGTGGCGAACCTATGGCATGCGTGCCACAGATGGCATGCAGAGCCCTTTCTGTGGGCACGCGCGCCATTGCCCCAGTCCTAGGTCTTCAGCTGTGTTTTATAAAACCTTTTTGTTTTAGGCCTCCACCGCCATGTGCAAAAAAAAAAGAAGGTTCAATCAATCAATCAATTTCAACTTCTCGCGGGAAAAAAAAAAGATCTCGCAAAGTTGGAATTGATTGATTGAACTTTTTAGTCCCACCCAGTCTGCCGTTACCACTGCAGCCACGGCCACCCAATGGGCCACACCCACTCAATCGGCCACGCCCACCCGGCACCCAATGATACATAAGTGGGTTTTGGGTTGCAGTTTGGGCACTCGGTCTCTAAAAGGTTCGCCATTACTGATCTATATGTTAATTAAACATATTTATTTATATTTCATATTTCTAAACTGTCCTTCTCCCTCAGAGAAGAGCTATCTCTTTATTAAAATGAGTAATCTAGTTCAGGGGTCCCCAACCCCCAAGGTGTGCAAGCGGTGCATGAGCATGCATGTGGCTCTACTCATATAAGTGATGGGTGTGCATGTGACTGTATAAAACTCCATTTGTGCAAGAGGCAGGCGTGTGTGCCTACTGCAAGCACAAATGGAGCTGTGTGCTTGAGCGTTCTTGCCTGCTGCATGCATGGAACCATCCCCTCTCCTCCCCTGCCACCACCACTGGTTCGCAAAGCTGGAAAGGTTGGGGACCAATGACCTAGTTAATGGAACCCTAGCAAAACCAAGTACTGTTATTTTAACATGTCACTATTGCACACAGATGGTCCTTGTTTAATGACCACTCATTCAGTAACCATTCAAACTTGCAATGGTGCTGAATGAATGGTAATTATGACCAATCCTCACTCTTATTTCAGTTTCAGTGTCCCTGTGGTTACATAATTTCCATTTGCAATCTTCTTTCATGCTTTCCTACAAGCAGCCAATTGAAGAACTGACAGAAGGTTACAAATAGTGACCATATTACACGCATGCTTAAGGACCCATGGTGTTCATTTAACAGAGGCAACTGGCAGTGCTAGAATTTCTGTCACCAAGTGATACAGTCACATGACATTGTACTTTATGATTGTGTCACCAATGGAAATTCAGGTCTCAATTATTGTTGTTAAGGGAGGAGTATCTGTTATTTACAATTCACTCGTATTATTATAGCACACAAATTTGTACATGGTTTGGAAATAATTGTACAATTTTTGTCAGAAATCTGAGTGAATATTGATTGTAATATAATGTGATGTTAGGTTATAGAAAAAAATGAAATATTAGGATTTATAACATTTTTATTGTATTTTTAGTTCCTGGAACTGTTCCCCTTGAATCTATTCAGGGAGGACCCTTTGAAGAGAAGATCTATGTTCAGTGGAAGCCACCAAATGAAACCAATGGAATAATTACCCTCTATGAGGTAAGACAGAATGGATGCCTCAAGCTATACTCCTATTCCTATGATGGATTTTATCGTTACTTTTTGGACTGTTAATTATTATGGTATGTTCTCACTTGGCAAAAAGGATTGGAGTGTTTAGGTGAACAAGTTCTGCATTGGTTTCACCTGCGAGGAATATTGTAGAATAGGGATTTGAATTACTGGTGTCTTACAACTCCTTAACTCAAATACCTTGATGCTTGTACCAAATAAAATTCATGCTTTTTCCTTTTGCTTGTAATTGATGGCATAGTAGTAGATATATAAAGAAATCCTAGTTATGAAATGAAAATGATTTATAGTGGTATGTCAATGCAAACATATCTACAGCAGAGCTGAGGTAAAATTAATGTCACAAATTTTAAGAGCAAATATTGTCTCAAACTGGTATGTCTTCACAAATTTGAGGTTGAAGTGTAATTACTGCATACATAATAAAGTCCATTACAAATGTGGTCTGGCTGGATATAGTCTTCACTTTGCCTGAATTTCTAGATATGATTCAGTCCCATTGATCAGATATGGCAGGGGTTTGTTTTTTTTTCATTGTAGTAGGAATTCTGGAGAATGGAGGATAGACATTATATATCCTTTATATCAGTTGGGATGCATTCTTTCAGAGTTCGGAAATCTGGAGTCCAAGTTCTTAAAATGCTATGATTTAGCATTATGATAATAAAATAGTATTCATCTGGATTTATGTCATCTCCCTTTGTTTTTCTCTGTGGAATGTAGCCTTGTGGAAATCAAAAACCTCCATATTAGTTTGATTGCTACAATTAATTGTAATTAGTGATTTTAATCAGGAAGCCAAAATGAAGACTAGAATCTCTTGCATGTTACTCATGGTTTAATTCCTATGTTCTGGCAAGAAGAGATTAAATATGAATAGTAAAATTCAACCTTATTTCCTACCTGCGGTTTTCTTTAAAGGTTCAGTTGATACACCTTTGAAAATGGAATATGATCTTGTGTATTGTGTCAAATTTTAGTCTCTCAAATGACTACCGTAGTTCCATTGAAATGCCTCTGCTATAAAAGCAGATGGTAGAAGGTTGGGGGTTTGCAGCAAGGTTAATGTGCTGAGCCTTTCACATCTGGAAACATGATTTTCCAAAGTGGTTTGGGTCAAAGGAAGAAATTGAGTTGAATGCTTTCAGCTGAGTCTCCGTGGATCTTTCTGCATGTCACTGAAAAGCTTCCGCTGTTTGCTGCAACTAGCAATCTGTAAGCAGACATTCTCCATTGTGGTTTTTACACTGCAGACCAAAGTATTTTAGATTACAAGATGAGGAATGAAGTATATCTAACTTGAAAATAAAGTCAGGCAGTACAATTGCCACTAGGATAACAGTCCTTAAATAGCAAGTTATAATTCTATAAAAGATGTCCCATTAAAACAAAAACGCTATGAACTAAGTACTTTAATGTAATTGAAATATTTACACTAGAAATTTGGATGATCTGGTGTTATAAAAATTACCAGAAGAAATTACAATACAGGTTGTTCTCGACTTATGACCACAATTGAGCCCAACATTTCTGTTGTTAAATGAGATATTTGTTAAGTAAATTTTGCCCCATTTTACAACCTTTCTTGCCACAGTTGTTAAATGAATCACTGCAGTTGTTAAGTTAGTGTCAATGTTGTTAAGAGAATCTGGCTTCTCCATTGACTGCTTGTCAGAAGGTCACAAAATGTGATCACATGACCCCAGGACACTGCAACTGTCATAAATATGAGTCAGTTACCAAGAGTTTGAATTTTGATCATGTGACCGTGGTGATGTTGCAATAGTCATAAGTGTAAAAATGGTCACACATCACTTTTTTCAATGTCGTTGTAACTTTAAATGGTCACTAAATGAACTGTTATAAGTTGAGGACTACCTATACAGGCTTTTTGACTTTTAGAGTTTTTGAAAAGATACTTCCGTATTCTTGCCAAGAAAACTAATGGTCATGTTCATAAAATTGAACTGGGGAAAAAAAATGAGACTTGACTTTTTTCTTTAGATATTTACCTATGGCAGAAAGATAAACTCAGTTGTCTGTAACAGCATTTACCAAATGGATGAGAGCAGCTTGGGGAATGCCAAGGGAGCACTTCTAGAGCAGCACCAGTTCAGAGTGCTACTGGAGGTGTTAGGTAGGGATGAAAGATATCTCCTTTTTTTGTCAGCAAAAGCATTTATGTTGGATGTAGTCTATTGGGTGGCAAGCAGGGAAGGCTTAGATAAAGTGCTATGTCTTGCAGAGAATTCTGGAAGTTAAACTGATTCAGAAATATTTCTAAAAATATACTAGCTCTTGTCCCCTTAGAAAAGAGCTGATAGCAGTTTTCCAATATTTGAAGGGCTGTCACAGGGAAGAGAGGATCAATTTATTCTCCATAGTACTTGAGGGCAGGATAAGAAGCAATGGGTAGAAGCTTGTCAGGCAGGATAAGAAGCAATGGGTAGAAGCTTTCCAACTTGGAAATAAGGAGGAATTTCCTGACAGTGAGAATTATTAATCAGTGGAACAGCTTGCCTCTCAGAGTTGTGTGTGCTCCATTGCTGGAGGTTTTCAAGAAAAATTAGACAACCATTTGTCTGGGATGGTATAAGGACTCAACCTGCCTTGGGCAGGGGGTTGGACAAGAAGTCCTCCAGTCTGATGATTCTATGATTCTAAGTGGAATCTCTTTCTTATGCATTAGTGACTTTTCTTCTTTATGCAGAAGAATGAATTCTTAAAGGTTTATAATCTTCCTAAGGGATGCTTTGAACACAAATGTTGGAGAGTATAAACAATGCTATTTTAAATTGTGAATAAAATAATTCTGTTTTAAAATCAGATGCTTATAATCATGATACTGTTTCCTCTGTTCTTCCCTCATTTTTCTTCCAGATTTGAACAAATCATTGCATTTAAAGGAAAATGACAATTCACTTCAGGCATTCAGCACTTAATGTAATTAATTATGCTTGAAGAAAAAAAAATGACAGCACTATTAAGATTATAGTTTTAATAGCTACAGTATTTGAAATAATGTATTTTTATAATGAAAATTGAAGAGTTCACTATGTCAGAGACACATTCCCTTGAAATGGGATTACACGCTATATGGGGTTTATTGTAGCAAGTGAACACATAGCAAAGCAATAACCAAATTACTTCCTTCTTTTGCTAAGATAGTTAGTCAGGGTGCAGTGGGACTTGGAATTGGAAGACAATGCTGTAATTTGTTATTACCTTGGCAGTACTTTGGCAGTTTTGCAAGGCATAAAGTTTCAGTAGTCAGTATATCTCTTTGGATAGGAAACGCAGACTGGTTAGAGAATGAGATGTATAATGTTGGAAGGGATAATTAAGGCCACTGAGTCCAGCCAGCTGTTCAGTGCAGAAATCCAAGGACAAGAATCCATGTCAGATAACTCTCCAGCCACTACTTGAATAAAAATAGTGAAGAGAAGTACACAACCTTTTCAGGTAGATAGTAGTTTATCACATAATATGATTTGTAAGAACAAGGCTTCTGTACCTATAAGCAGACTCATCACTAGTACTGCTTCCGATTAATTAGAACAAGAGAAATTCAGACTGACATATGTAGCAGCAAAATTAACATAATCCCTAAGCCACCATAACAAATTAATGTGTCCAACTTTCATAGTCCAGATCTGATGTTGTTGCATACAGAATATTTACCAGAGCATGCAGAATACAAATCTACACCAAGCCAATAAAGTGTATATATTCTTTTAGGGTATGGAGAGCTCACTTTTCACAATGACTATAATTTAATGAAACTGAATTCCACTTCAGTTGCTTCACACTGAATTTTTGTTTAACTCTTGATAGCATTACAGTGATTTTAGGATATATTATGCAACGTCATAAGAGAACTAATGACTTTGTTATATAGCTGGTAGACACTGGAATGAGATCAGTGGAAATGATAGTAATACTAACTCAAATATTCTTTCTTTCCCTTTTCTGCTTTTCTGGCAATGATACTAAGAAGATTTGAACACTGCAGTGTTATTCTTTAAGCCATGAAATTAGATATACCATGCTGTGGTACCTCCTCAGCAGCTTTCCATTATCCTTATCTTTTATTTAGGACACTGATCCAGGTTGAGAAAAGGCTTAGAGATAGGCAGTATCAGAGGTATCTACCTAGTTCACCGACAGTAGAATGTGTGATTCCCATCTTGCATTATCTTGTGAGCAAGTGGGTGACCTGTTCTATTTCCAGTCTTTTAGCATTTTGGAATGGTTGTGATGGCCCTGAATATTTGCCTAAGAAGGAAGAAGCCCAAAGCCTGAAACAAAGACATATGCCAGGTTTTAGTCAGGAAATAGGGACAGGTATTGGTACATTTATAGGTTTATTCTTTAATTTAATTTCCAATAAAATCCAAAAATGAAAACAATGAAACATTTGGCATTAAGAACATAATGTTTCTCTCAAAACAGTCTCTTCCAAAGATTGTGTTCTTTTTAACTTGATTTGTACAATAACCAAGACACCATTCAAACAAGCAGCTTTCTTTTGTCTATATTCCTAAACTTCATAGTAAAACCTCTGAACTGTATAGCATAATAGACACATAGAACTGAAAGGAATCATTGAGGCTCTTGAGTTCAACCGCATTATTCCAGATTCAAGCATCCCCGTCAGAAGACTGTTGTGGCTCTGTATAAACTGATCCAGTCAAGTAGAAACAAGAACCTCTAATATCTGCCTGTTGTTACTACATATGTGCAACAAGCAGAAATGATACTGATTTGACAGAAATGTTTGGGAAAGGACAATGGGAGCCTAGGCATTGGCAGTGGCATACAGGAGGGCTTTTCAACCTCTTCACAAATTGTACCCTTTTTAGGACATGACAATACTCGAGTACCACCAGCGCTTAGCAAGATGTCAAAAACTTGATGACTGAAAGAAAAATGGGTGGGATTTTGGGTTTTACTGGTTAGATTCATTTGTTGTTATAGAAATGGCTAGTTTGTACTATTATGGAAAAATAAAAAGTTGAGGTTCAATGTTTAATGCTTCATTTTACTGAACAGAGGAAGTCAGAAGATGGCCATCAGACTGTTCCTTTAGTACTCTAGGATGAATAAATTATGTTTTAGCTGTTTTCCTACTTTTTAATGCTTTAATTTATGTTATTGGTGATGATTTTAGATATTTATTGTTTTAGCCTTGTTGTATGCTACCCAGAGTAACAGAATAACAGATTTGGAAGGGACCATGGAGGTCTTCTAGTCAACCCCCCTGTTCAAACAGAAGACCCTATACTATTCTAGACAAGTAGCTGTCCAGTCTCTTCTTAAAAGCCTCCAGTAATAAAGCACAATTTTTGAAGGCAAGCTGTTCCACTGGTTAATTGTTCTCACTGTTTGGAAATTTGTCCTTAGTTCTAGCTTGCTTCTCTCCTTGATTAGTTTCCATCCATTGTTTCTTCTCTTGCCTTCTGGTGCTTTGGAAAACAGGTTGATTCCCTCTTTTTTGTGGCAGCCCCTCCAATATGGGAACACTGCTATCATGTCACCTCTAGTCCTTCTTTTCACTAGGCTAGACATACCCAATTCCTGCAACCATTCTTTATATGTGTTTTAACCTGCAGCCCCCTAATCACAACACCTTTGTTGTTGTTTTCTGCAGTCTTTCCAGAGCCTCAACATCTTTTTTTATAATATGGTGACCAAAACTGGATTCAGTATTCCAAGTGTGATCATAGTCATGTGCTTGTGAAATGGGCAGCTATGTAAATTAGATAAATTTATCTATATGAATAAATAGACTCCAATTCAGTCTTGGAATTTCAGCTCTTTCAAAAGTAGTTCCTGACTATGTTCCGTCACTCACATTCTTCTATCCTGCTCTTTCATCTTGCTCGTCATATTTTTTTTGTGTGTGTCTGTGTGTGTGTGACTGTATATACTTATGTCTGTATGTGTATGTGTTGTTATTAGAAAAACCTAAACCAAATAGTAGTTTTTAAAGTTATACATTTAACTATCATTAGTTTTCCTTAAAATCAATTATTTCCAGCATTACACAATAACTTTCTTTCAATATTCCTAGCTACTTTCACTTCCGTAACTAAGACCATTTCTCCTGTAGTGACATCTTAGTGCTTTCAAGTGTTGTCCATCCATAGCTGAAGCAATGAAACATCTGTCCTCATTAATGTTATTTTAACACAGAATTGGATATATGCTGTAAGAATAGAATAGAATAGAATAGAATAGAATAGAATAGAATAGAATAGAATAGAATAGAATAGAATAGAATAGAATAGGACAGGACAGGACCTTGGAGATCTTCTAGTCCAACCCCCTGCTGAAGCAGAAGAACCTATACCATCTCAGGCAAGTGACTGTCTAGACTCTTCTTAAAAATCTCCAATGATGGAGCACCCACGATTTCTGGAGGCAAGCTGTTCCACCGGTTAACTGTCCTCACCGTCAGGAAGTTTTTCCCTAATTCCAGGTTGCTTCTTTCTTTGATCAGTTTCCAGCCATTGTTTCTTGTCCTGCCCTCTGGTGCTTTGGAGAATAACATGACCCTCTCTTCTTTGTAGTAGCCCCTCAAATACTGGAACACTACTATCATGTCTTCCCTATTTCTTCTTTTCTTTAGACTAGCCAGACCCAAGTCCTGCAGCCGTTCTTCATATGTTTTAGTCTCCAGGCCTTTGATCATCTTAGTTGTTCTTCTCTGAATTTTTTCCAAACTCTAAACATCTTTTTTGTGATATGGTGATCAAAATTGGCTGCAGTATTCCAGGTATGGTCTTACTAGGGTTTTAGCTGTACTAATATTTCACATGATCTATGTCTCTGTTTATACAGCCCAGGATTATATTAGTGTTTTTTTTTTTTTTGCTGCTGCTGCTGCACACTGCTGGCATATAGTCAAGCTGTTTTTAAGCCAGGTCTTGCCTAATCTGTACTTGTACTTTTGATTTTTCCTGCCTAAATGTAAAACTTTGCTTTTCTCCACATTAAAACTCATTTTGTTGGATAGAGCCCATTGTTCAAGTTTGTCAAGATCTTTTTGGATCCTGAGTTTGTCTTCTGAGGTGTTGGCTACTCCTGCCAATTTAGTGTCATCTGCAATTTTGACGAGTTCTCCTTCAATTCCCTCATCTAAGTCATTGATGAAGATATTGAAGAGTACTGGGCCTAAGATGGAACCTTGTGGTACCCCACTGCTTACTTCTCTCCATGTGGATGTAGCGCCAATGAGGACTACTCATTGAGTACGGTTTGCCAAATAGCTACAAATCCATCTGGTGGTGATGTCTATTCCACCTTTTTCTAGTTTACCCAGGACTAGGTTGTAGTCTACTTTATCAAATGCCTTACTGAAATCTAAGTATATTATGTCCACAGCATTTCTCTGGTCTACTAGTTTAGTCACTTTATCAAAGAATGAAATAAGATTGGTTTGGTATGATCTGTTTTTAACAAACCCATGCTGGCTACTAGTTATGACTTTGTTTGCTTCTAGTTGTTTGCAGATCTGTTTTTTATTATCTTTTCTAGGATCTTCTCAGGTATTGATGTTAAACTGATTGGTCTGTAGTTTCCTGGGTCCATTTTTTTTCCTTTCTTGAAGATGGGAACCACATCAGCCTTTTTCCAATCCTCAGATATTTCCCCGGTGCTCCAGGATTTTTGAAAGATATGGTTCAGTGGTTCTGAGGTAACATCTGCCAGCTTCTTCAGAACTCTGGGATGTAGTCTGTCAGGTCCCGGTGATTTATATTTGTCAAGGTCAGATAGGTGTTCTCTTACCATTTTCCTGCTTATTTTAATTTTGGTTTCTAGTTTGTGTTTTGCAGTGGTTTTTTTTGGTATGTTGGGCTGTAGTTTCTTTTTGTGTGAAGACTGATGCAAAGAATGAGTTAAGCAGCTCTGCTTTCTCCCTGTTGTCTGTTATTTCCTTGCCATCCCCTCTCTCTTTAGTGGACCTACAGTTTCCTTAAATTTTTCTTGTTGTTAATATGTTGGAAGAATCTTTTTTTTAAAATTATCCTTGATTTCTGTTGCAAATCATTGTTCATTCTGAGCCTTCACTTTCCTGACTTCATCGTTGCATGTTCTGGCTGTCTTCTGATAATCGGCCTTAGTTATGTGCCCCTCTTTCCGTTTTTTGTATTTGTCCTTTTTGTCTTTCAGTTTGTCAGACAGATCTTTGTGCAGCCATGCTGGTTTCTTCTTGAAATTCTTGTTTTTCTTTTTCAGTATTGTGCTGGTTTGGGTTTTTATGATTGCATTTTTCAAAGTTTCCCATGTTTCTTGGGTTGTTTTCCCCCTTAGGATTTTCATCCATAGAATCTTTCCTAGGATCCTTCTGAGTTTGTTAAAATCAGCCCTTTTGAAGTTTGAGACACTGGTTGGATTGTTTAGAATTGCTAGTGTTTGCATTATATTAAATTCTATTATGACGTGGTCACTTTCACCCAAGGTTTCGGCAACTTAAACTCCGTCTATCACTTCTTTTCTATTAGTAAGAATTAAGTCCAGTATAGCTTTGTGTCTAGTTCCCTTCTCCACCTTTTGGATGACAAAGTTATTGGCTAGGTTGGTTAGGAATTTGTTTGATCTCCTGCCTGCTGCAGAGTTTGTTTCCCAGTTGATATCTATCTATCAATCACTAGTGAGAAATAGTCTAAGTCTTCCACTTTCTTATTCAAATTGTCCATGCTCTTTTGGTATCATCTTTAAAAAGTATCTGCTACAAAATTCTTCCAAATGGAAGAAACTGTCCCAATAAAGGAAAATATTTGTAGCTCAGGGTTGAAATGAAAGGTCCTTGGTTCTCTCTGAACCTGGTTGTTTTCTTGCAGATAAAATAGGTAACACCATCAATGTTAGTAAGTAACTGAAACCAAACCCCATTCCTTACTACCACTGATGATGTTATCTAGTTTGAATAATGAAACATCTTCAAGAAAACAGCCATGCTCGAAAGAAACTGTTTTCCATACAGGAATGAACTCAGCATTAGAAATAGCAACATGTAGTTTCAATAGTTGACCTCAGTATGTGTGTACCTAAAACAACCATCAAGATAAGAGTACACTAGATTTGGAGGCTGAGAATTCCCCCCCTTGCCCTAATGGATCAATCAATACAGTTTTGAATATATGATTTATCATATACACTGATGGATTCTCACTGAAAAGGCTTTACATTTATCAATTTTTGTTAGCATTCATTTTCTTTCTTCCCCTTGTTTGCCTTAAATTTTAGTTGTAATATTTTTAATTTGTGCTTGTATAAATAATAAGATGCAAGTGAAAAATTACTGATTCTTTCATATATGAAAAAGTAAAAATGGAGAATAGAAGATACAGCTGGCTGGTCACTTGTACACATCATCAAAACCTTAACATAAGAACAAATAATAAATGAATTTTATTGTTGATTCACTTTGCAGAGTGAGATGGATGGTATATAGGTTTAATAAATAAATGAAGGTACAGATACCCAGCCAAAGTTGTGCCATTTGCTAGTAATTTGTAATATATGCATTCCATTCCATTATATTACATACATAGTGTATTTTCAATGGTAGCTTAGGGTTAGCATGTGGAATTGTTGGTGTTCTCTGAAATTCCATTATCCTACTCAGTAATATCAGTACAGGAGAATTGGAGAAGGGTTATGTTGATAGGATAGAGAATATAAGTGATGTGTTAGGAAGCAGTAGTTAAATACAGCTTCTTCTCAACTTACCATTGTAATGGAGGCCTGCCCATTGTGGTCACAAGTCATGAAGGTGGAGTATCTCAAGTGGGGGAGGGCTGGGGAGACTTAGCACTGGCCCAGGCCCTCAAATACAGCACCTGCCCAGCTTACACATGGCCTGTTCTAGGCCTACCAAGGCTTCTCCTACCCCTTGAGTTGTAACTTTGAACTGTTGCTAAGTGACTGGCCATAGGTTGACGACTACCTATGATCTATCTTGACTACTTTGCACCTGTTTTGATGGAATGACCCTATGGGAAGGTTTCATTTTGTAGCTGATTGATGCCTTCTTGGGAGAGTGTGTATTTGGCAAATAAGTAGGTGGTTCTGTCTTAACTATGAGTTGCATGATTTGTGGTGCTGTTTATTGTGACAGGATAGCCCATTGGCAATTGAGCTATCCCTTCAATTAATTATTAATTAATTCATATGATTATTAAAATTTGTATTTTGCCATTTTTGTCTATTTAATGGCAATCATAAAGGACTAATCTAATCAAGAACAGATGGAAATTAATAGATGGAAGAAGCTAAATGTTCTGTGTGCCATTTTCCTGTGGTGGGTGAAATTGTTACACACTCATACATCAATTAGGTGTTCTCTCACTCTTTGTCTCTGTGTCTGTCTGTCTATGCATCTATGAATACATTCATTCTAATGGGATTGTTTTTGTCATTCATGTTTTGGTACTGAAGGTTAGAGTGGCAAAAGAGAAAGATGGGCCAAGAAAGGATTAAATTTTCCCCTTCCATTTATTGGGAGCCTTATTTAGATTTCCCTCAAATATCCTCAGTCTTAAGTAAAACAAAATAGAAAAATGAATTGAATTGCATGTTGCACATTTAATATCATAAATGGTTTGATTTCACAGTTAAATTAAACATTAATTATATTAAGTTGTTTATGTCAGGGTATAGATTGCAGAGGCTGATCCCTAAAAATATGAAAATCTGATTAAGTTTTCATGTTTAAATATCCTATTCTATATGCATTGATACACTACCACAAAACAATATGAGTTATTTGCTGTGCTATTATAAGGAAGTTGACAAGATGAACTGGAAGTTGACAAAAGCTTTGGAAAAATTAATATACCTTGAACAGATCCTATGAAGAGCTGGCACAGCAAATTGTGTGTAAAGCAAAATATTCAAGCCTGAAGGACTGAGAAAAGTACAATACAGGAGACTGAACAACTCCTCAATGTTTAATCTTACCAAAGCAATTTCTATGCATTTCATTTTATATGCTATTAAACTGAACAATACTGTTCACCAATAAAGTCATTTAAAAAACGCAGCTCATTAAAACTGTTCCTCTAATATATAGCTTTCTAATTAATGTCAGTGGGTTGCAGAGCTTTGAAAATAGAATAACAGAATTGCCTTCAATGTTGAAGAAGTATACTCTGTGTCTGTGTGTGTGTGTGTGTGTGTGTGTGTGTGTGTGTGTGTAGTGTATGTATGTAATGGCATTTTAATGAAATCCATAATGTTCTGTATTCATCATAGTGAGGCTAACAGTTGCTTTGTTATTTATTTTTTTCCATTTTTCCATTTCTATACCACTTCATTTAATTTTACTTATTGCCAATGAAAATCATATTATTTTAGGAAAGTGTGTATAAGATAGTAATAATAATAGTGCAGAAAATGCAGTGGCTTGTGTGTAATGGAGTATTTTACAAAACTAGTTTTGGAGGAATGCAAATATTAACTATTGTTGAGAAGTAAACATTATCAGTGGCCTTAATTAGCACTTGCCAACATGATTTTCAATAAGAACCAATCATATAGATATGATTCTACCAATCTCTTTTTCAGCAGATATTGATTGCCTGTTCAAGGTCATATGCTACTGATATGCAAGAAATAAATTCATATTAATCACAATTGAAAGTAGATGAAAGTAGTTTAAAGTAACTCCTCCCATTGCCCATTTTGTTTTGTTTGCAAGATGACTCATCCAGGTTTTTATTATTTATCCTTCCTTTCAGCTTGTAATACATCTCAATCCTTGCTTTTTGGTAGAATGGCCCTCCAAACTTGCTAAAGGGCTTTGTGGCCTCAGGAATTTGAATAAGAAACCACCAACAAAACAATCATTGATGAACATCAAATTTAAAATTTTTAAACACTGATGCCATGTTATTACATTATGGGAGGTGTATTATCTTGTATTGACACAATATTATACCAAGGTAGAGTTTTTATAAAGCAAAAACATGAAAACCATAAACATAAGCAAGGTATGCTTAATGCTGAAGAGATCAATGCAAATTCTTTATAGGTTGATCAGAAAGGTTTATATCATTTTCAGGAAATTTGACCTCTCAACCCAGTCAGTCCACCATAGAAGTTCTCTTTATTTAACCTTGTTCTCAATAAGCTACCATGTTGTCCAGGACAGACTGACAGAAAGATATTTTTCAACTTGATAGCTGACTTCTGTGGCTAAAGGAGAACTAGAATGTTGGTTTCCCCATATCTAGTCCAGCACTTTAATCATTACCCCATAATGATTCCTTGAGATGGACAGATTTCATAATACTCTATATAATTACTTTAGATCTTATTCAGTTGGGGTTTTGTATGACTATACTCTGAAGCTTGGGTATATTTTGATAGGTTTATCAACAGAGATATTTCATGAAATATCTCTGAAAATATAAATTAATCTTACTACATACAACACAGCCTATTTAAAGATAGATAGTACAAGTGCTCAGTTGGCACCTAAATAAGAAGCCACAAACTTTATTTGTGCATTACAAAATACTTTATTTATGCATTGCAAACTTTGTGCATTATAAGATTACACATAAAACAGTCTCTCTAAACATTGCTGGTCAAAATGTTTGTCTATCATCCTTCTGCCTGGATTTCTTCTGAATTTCAATTTGACCAAACATTTGGTGTTAATCTATTTCCTATCTATTAAAATTCTGTGTACAAATGTCCTCACTTAAGAGATATTTGTTTCATTACTTCCCCGGGCAATAACTCCCTTGACTACTGCACCATCAACTGTTGGGGAGGGAATCAAAAACCCCACTGCACAACTAATATATAATGTTCTAAAGACCTTGACTAGGTAGTAATAATGAGACAAAGCCTTAGGCTATAAATCACATTGATTTGGGAATTGTAGGAACTTGTTCTGTTTTGCCTGAGGCAAAGGTCTGCTCTGCTGTCAGCAGTGTTTCCTAAAGACTCCTGGATTCCTCTGTCATGGTAATCAAGTGCCAACAAGGCTGCTTATAAAACTGCATTTCTTCTTACTAAATCCCCAATTACTCACTACTACTTTAGCTCATGTAATCCCAATGATAAAATGAGTGTACTGTAACACTGATGAAGATTCTATTGAGGAAATTAAATGAATATGATGCAATTGAATATACTATATGTACACACACACACACACACACACACAAAAAAAAACAAAACAAGACATTCCCTTGGCATATTGGACGTACAGAATATTCTTCTATAACAAGTTATAGAAGGTTGTTTTGTAATTCTGAAATGAAGAAGTTTTACCAATAAAGTGCTATCTTTCATTAAAAGCAGAAAAGTTAGATCTTCATTTGCTTTCTGGATTTTCTTTTTTAAAATACACAAACAAGCGAACAAAAGACTTTTGTTAATAATGCAATACCAACATTTTCAAAGTACATCAAGAAAAGTGCTGCACTACCCTAAACCAAAACATTACATGGAAAAGCTGAAGATGCATTGGAAATGGTATGTTAATTTTGCAAGTATATCTTATGTCTCCAGAGAAAACTAAAAGCTGCAGGAAGACTAAGAAGGCAGCAGCTTTATTAAATATCAATTTCTAGCAATTTAAAGCATTCATGTGCATCAGGCAGAGCCCCAGGAGTATTTGCTTCAGCAATCCCTTGGCGTGAAGTCCAGGAGTGTAAAATGGAAGATGAATAGCTGTTGGGCAAAGAGATGTGGCTTTTACCCTTTCAGTTTATGAGACTTCTACAGAAAACAACATACCCAAAGATGTTATAAAAACTATTGAGTTGAGTGAAATATTCCTCAAGTTAGAACCAAACTGGTTGTCATGCAGCAGTTGGCATTCCTTTCTTT
>NW_015387541.1:43029-52394 GCF_001527695.2 Protobothrops mucrosquamatus
CTCTCTCTCTCTCTCTCTCTCTCTCTCTCTCTCTCTCTCTCTCTCTCTCTCTCCTTCCTCCCACACACCTTTCCTTTTGTCTCATTGTCTCAATTTTTTCCCTTCATCTTGGTAGAACAGCAGTTGAACACAGTGGAGCAATTGGATTTGTAAAAGATACTGGAGAGCAAAAAGTTAGCCTTTCCCAATGAACAATATTTTTGTGAACATTTATTATAATCCAATATTTCAGAATCTCCCTTGCCAAATGGATGATATATAGTAGACTCTGTGCAATTTATATCCCAGATACTGAAATATAGAATATATGGATTAGTAAAGATTCCATGATCCAATATTGGAAAAATGAAAATATACCATCTGACGAGATCATAATCAGGAAAATTTTAGAATGTGCAGAAATGGACAGACTAACCTTAGAGATTAAAGAGAAAGAAGACTCAGTCTATTTTAAAACATGGGAAAACTTTTACCAATGGTTAGCAAAACGAACTAGCGAGAAATGATTGTGATATTTAATAAGATGAATGATATCTACTGATTAATTGATACTCTTTATGATTACTGTTATTCTTATTGACTATAGCTATTTACTATTACATTAATTACTGTTTTTGATATACGTACCCAGACAATAGTCTGCTTGCTAAAGCTTGGAAATGTTATTGGGGGCAACCCCATTGTTGTACCTACCCTTATCCCAACCCCATCCCTGAACCCTAATACCTATATTGACCCTATTCCTCCCCTAATTTATAAAACTTAATAAAATATTGTATTAAAAAAGTAAAGATTCCATGATGACCTATTGACAATAATATTATCATTTACCCTGATTACCCCTAGAAAACTCAGATATTATGAAGAACAGATAAAAAAAACCAATGTATTGTCACTGAATTTATACAGAGTTGCATTTTAGACAGCATGATAGAGCAGGGGTCCCCAACCCCCAGTCCATGGACCAGTACTGGGCCAGGGCATGCCAGCAACTGGTCTGCACAAACAAACAAAGCGGCATCCACAGGATGCAGGCAGCACACAAAACCACGCACCCTCCGGTCTGTGGAAAGACCTCTCTCCACAGAACTGGTCCCTGCTGCCCAAAAGGTTGGGGACCTCTGTGATAAGAGTCTTGTTCAATATTGCATTTCACAACATACCACTTTTTGCAATAATTATTTATAAATCTTTCAGATTATAAAACTTATCACTTACAAATATAGCCAGAAGCATACAACATTTCAATCCAGTATAAATCTACTCTGCTTTTCCAATGCCTTAAAAACTTTTTTTAATTAGAGGAAGTTATTTATATGTCTATCAAATTTATATGACTATCCATTTCACAAAAAATTGCTCTGGGTAGTGTAAAACAATTAAGTTAAAAATATATAAAACATTATTAAAAATATAAAATAATCATTATTAAAAATATAAACGATCAGGGCAAGAAAGAATAAATATAAACCACAATAATGGAGCCAACTTATCATGTCACTGGTGTGCTGGGAGTCCCAGTTTGAATAACAAAGCCAGAAATAACAGGATGCCTGAGAAGGGAGGGCAAGATTTTATCCAATGTCTTAGCTATCTCTCATTCCAAGTGGCAACCAAGGCTTCAGATGGACCATGTAGCAGATCAGCAGGAAAAGTCTGCAAATCCCTCGAGTCCCCAAATCCCTCCATCAGTCACCAGGGTCAGACCAATCTAAAGGATCCAGCCTTTCTGCAGTGGATAGTGGCAGTAGGGAATCCCATGGAAATCAGGGCATGATCTGACCAAGGGAGACAACAAAATCTTCTCCGTAGTCATAGCTATTGCTTTGCCAGGAATACTAGATTTAGTGTGTGATTGCTGTCCAATGTGGGCTCTGGGTGACTTGGGATATCCCATCTCTTCATGGTGGTCATGAATTTTCAAGCCACTTTTAATCCCATTCCTAAGGAAGGTATGTTGAAATCTACCGAAACCATGACTCTGGGAAATTCCACTTCCAACCCAGAAATGGATTCAAGGAACTTAGGAAGAGAGGTTGCTGTGCAATCAGGAAGCAGATACAACAGTAACAATCCCCATCTGATTCCTAAAGCCCAAGTTAATGAATACATGTAGTAACCTATGGTGCCACATGCCTTAAAACAATAAGAAGTTTCTGAATGACAAGCATCATGCCTCTACTCCTGCCCTGAAGTCTTGATTGATTCCACTCCTGAAACCCAGCTGGGCATATTTCCAAAACAGCTACTTCCTTCTGGATCCAGCCATGTTTTGGTGATATATGCCAGGTTGGCCCTATCATCAATAAGTAGATCACTATTGAGGGAGGTCTTATTACAGACATGCCTGGCATTTAGAAGCAGCAGTCAAAATCCAAGGCCCCTGAAGGTCTGCTGACAGGATACCAGAATTGGGATCAAGAAGCTGGAAAGCAAAACCTTTTCTACAAAAATAACCTTATGAGATGAGTTGGGCTGACAATGAATGGTCCAAAGGCACCCAGCTGGCTTCTGTGCCTACGGTTGGCCTAAAATTTATGATTTTCTGATTTTTAGGTTAGCAAGTAATCATTACACTAAACTGTGCTTTATTCAGTGAAATATGTTTCAAATTACATATTTTGTGAGAAAACAGTTTCAATAATTCATATTTAATTGTGCAGTTATATATTTCATGGGATACAGAGGATAAACTATCATGCTGTAGACTAAACAGACCACTGAATCTATAAAATATAGTTTATATTCTGAACATATGCACATTTGACTTCTGTTGGGTTTTTTAGATCATTTTCATGCATTCTAAAATAAAAAAAATATTTAAGAAAATTAGAATGAGAACATAGCTTAAAAGGTCAGTCCTTGTATATATTGAGAGAAACAGTGGCATCAACTCTGATTTATCTCCATTTTTAAAAAAAATTATACAGAAAGAACAGCAGATCTATTTCTGTATTTCTAAAGTCAGGTTAAAACAGACATTTCTGGTTTGCCTATAGAATATAATGCATCTTTTATAGCAGGCATGTCAAACTGCCGGCCCACGGGTTGGATGGGTCACACCAAAACCACACACCCCATTGCCGGCAATGGGGAAAAAGTCACAATATGTCACGTGATGTCACGTGACATTGCAAGTTTGACATGCCTGATTTATAGCATAGTCTTATATTCTGCTTCATTACTGTGATACCTTTTATTTTCTGAAACTCTAATAACTAGTCAAAAAGTTCTAACACCAGATTAAAAAGAAAAATAGGCAGGGAGCCTCCTTCCCTTGTACCACAACAAAATCTAATTAAGAGGAAGACACACCACCTAATAATCTATTATTTTCAGAGCTGTCATGGCTCAGTAGAAATCCAGCCAGTATTGAATGAAGAACAATCCAGCTGTATCAGAAGAACAGTGTAAAGTGCAAGATGACAACTAACATTTTGACACCCACATTTCTCAGACAAATAGATAAGTAATTGGAAAACAGAAGAACAATTCTTGCTTGTTGTGGGAAGGACTATCATGGCTCTCACCCCTTGAAACTGGGGGCTAGAAGTCTATTTTAAAAAACTTGAGCGTATAACTCCAATAAAATAGGAGATATTATTGTATCATTCAGGTGGAAAACTGTAAGAATTCCTTTTACAAAAGCCTTCTATAGCTTCTTGTACTTATTGTAGAGAAAGGGTGAAGGGAGGGCAATAATCTAGTTGTGTGACAGCTGTGGAAGTACCAATTTCAGAAGAAAATAAACTGCTCTGTTAGTGAAAACCTAAACTGTACATTTTGTTGTTGCGTTTTATAGTTGATTAATAGACATAGAATATTTTATCATACAATTATTTTTAATATAAATGGTCCTTATTGAAGCAAGGATAAGGATTCTTATTAGTTTTATATATCTAATTTCACCTCTCTATAGTTCTGGGGGTTTGTTCTTATCTATCACATTATAGCTTAACTTTACTTGTGTATTCTTTCAGATAGACATGTAAAGAAACTTAGCAACTTAGCTTTTATTTCTATATTCAGAATTTTATTATAATCATTTATATATATATATTCATAAAGCTATGCACCATTTCTAAATGTCTATTCTTTATTCTGTTTTCTCTATTATAATAATCTTATTTAGTCAGCTTCAAATTGTTAATTTTTCTCAAGTCTCTTTTCCCCTGAACATATTTATCTGTCAGAGGGACCTTTATCTCCTTATTATCACTTCTCTTCCCTTAACCTTTCAGATAATTTATTCTCAGACTTTATTTATGGTCTCATCCTTCCTCTTCCCTTGTTACACCCAGAAACTTCTAAATGTTTGGATACCTCGGTCTGTAGCCAGGTTGATTCTTCTCAGTTTCTTTTTGAGGTTTATTGTGACTCTCTCTTCTTCCAAGATAGGTTTCATCTATCTCCTCTGCTTTGAAGTAATACTATTTCTTCCTCTTAGTCTTTCAACCTCTCCTGAAAGCTTCTGTGAGTATTTTCCTCTGTCTCTGGTGTATGCTTTCTGCTGGAACTTTCAGTATATTCCCAGCATGAGAGTGTGATCCTCTTTGTGGCTCTGTCCTCCTCAGGGCTTTTTTTCTCATAGAATGCCCAGAACGGAGTTCCAGCACCTGTTTTTGGATGAAACCTTGTAGGGTAAGCAAGGCGGGTTGTATGACATGTGAGAGTTCCGGCACCTTTTTTTTTTTTTTAAGAAAAAAAGCACTGGTCCGCCTTTCCCAGCTCTCATGGATTTTGCTCATCTGCTTTCTGGTCTCATCTATGACCCACCAGCAATTGTCCCCACTCTTTGACTCACCTCATTTCTCTCATGGTAAGTAAATCATGCACCAGGACATACATACATGCATACATACATACATACATACATACATACATACATACATACATACATTTATTAAATTTATGTCCAAAATGGTATAGGGTTACCTGCCTGAGCAGGGGGTTGGACTTGATGACCTCCAATGTCCCTTCCAACTTTATTATTATTATTATTATTATTATTATTATTATTATTATTATTATTATTATTATTATTATTATTATTATTATTATTATTATTATTATTATTATTATCTGCTATATCATATTGAAATGATTCTGGGCAGCCTATAGCATTAAAACATTAAAATTCTACCAAATGAATATTTCACAATCAAAATAAAATTATAGTTAAAGGTTGGGGAGGAAGGGAACAGAATGTGAGAGGTAGAGGTGGGATTGCCCCTTAATTTATTAACCATCTGCAGTGTGATGCTCCCCATTGAGTTATCATTCAGCTTTTGAGCTAAATGTTCTTGACTTGGGGGAAGTACAGTACAAGCTACTACTACTGAAACTTCCAAATACTTCTTCTCTCTCCAGCTCCTCTGCCCTGGAGGTTCTTTGCATCAGCTGACTGCCTCTTATAAACATGTAACCTTGTCCCTTTTCCATGAGGTCTTTCTTACATATGGATACCTTCATGTCTCACTTCTCTCTTGAACACATCCTGCACTCTTAGAATTTTCTCCTCAAGAGCATCACTAGCAAGCTATTCTGATTCTTGCCTATACTCTAATGTACAAATAGCTAACCTTTGCTAATCATACCATGTCTCTTCTAAAACATCTTATCTTCAAAAAATTTAATAGTGTATGTGCATCTGGACATGTACTTCTAGTTAGCTACAGGTGGCAATGCCCTTGATGAGAGACAGACTGAAGCCATGTTAAATATTTTAATGTACTTACAAGAAATCAGAGATTGAAATCACTCAGGAAATAGATAAAACATTAAAAATTCTTCACTTCTAGCAATTTACCAAGTAATTGTTAAGTAATTGTATTTATTTATTTTTAAGAAGCTTTGCAGTAACTTCTTGAATAAAAAGTAGCCCATCAATGGTTACAAATTTATTCAAGCTCCTAATAATGAGAACATTTTCTACAATCTCTTGCTCTACCAGTGTATTAAAATAAATTTCAATAATCATATAAACCATTTGACATATATATTTAAACTGTTAGATAATGATTAACTACACAGAAGCATGATATGAAATAATGTTAGTATTTATATCACATGGCTTTAACTTCAGATATCAAGGAATGAGATAGCAAGAAATAATATAAATATGTAAGGAAGAAATAATAGAAGGCCAAATATCCACTAAATTAGATTCACCCATAGGTTTCCAAGATTATAAAAATGTATTAGTATGTAGAATGTTACTAAAAAAGTTCTAGGGTCTTTAAGTATTATATGATCCATTAAATTAGTATTTGCCCTGGACAATCTGTGGTCAAACTATTAAAAAGAGACAAACATTGGCCTCCATATGTAAATCGGAAGTGTGATAAATACAAAATTTTGAAAGTCAAATATTATTGGGTGATTATAGAGTGATGACTGGAAAAGTGTAACAATACAGAATTATGGAAACAATTTAGTCAAAATAAATGCAACTAATGCAAGAGTTAGGTAAACAGAGTTTTTCAATGACAGTACTTTTTCTGTTACCAACATTGTCTTCAAGCAACATCAGTGCAAACTGTTCAGCTGAGATCATCAGATAAACAACGTCAGAATCAAATAGACTACAGCAAGTCCATAACTAAGCCCAAAATTTCTGTTGCTTTTCCTTGCTATGTGAGGCAGTTGTTAAGTGAGTTTGCTTCAATATCTTTAAAACACACAAGAAGCAACAGCAAAATCCCTACTTTCTCCAAGTGACTTCTTACATATCCGGACTTGTTTTATGAGTTGTTTGTTTAAGGAGAAGGGTAATTCTATATTTGCAAAATTGTCATGCCCATATTCATATGTGTTAAAATTGTGGCAACTTTACTACCTAATCAGATATGTCTGCATCTATAAATAAACTTTAAAAAGTTGACTGCTAGTCATATCCAAATTTTAGAGTGATCACTGTAATGCAGTTGAGTATAAAGAAGTAATCTTATATTTCTACTAAGATTAAAGAGTCTTTGTCTTATTTTATTTCAAAGATTAATAATGCTTCTATATTTGCCATTTTAAAAGGGGTTCGTGCACATGAAAGAAGTAATTCCTGCAAAACCTTGTGACACATAATACATTTGTCAGATTGATGGGCCAAATTGTACAACAGGCTACTTTAATGGCAAGTATGGGCAACTAATCATTCCTCAAGGGTAAAGATAAACAATATTGTCCTCTACTCACTTCCGACAAAGAAGGCAACTTTTGTCTTTTCTTGCTACCCATTAAAAATAGTGTTCTCCAGCTTTTAGTGGCAAAACATGTTTATTTATGTATAAGACTTGTGTAACAACTCAGAACCACAACTCTGGATAGCTGACCACCATTATGTAAAAACAAACATCATACAAAAAATTAATAAAAATATAATGAAAACAGAAACAGAAAAACCTTGTGCCACAATCCCTGGATACAACTAGCATCTCTATTTTCTAACATCAATTTCACCTTATCCCAACCTTGGAGGAAGAGCTAGCTCTTTATACCTTTCCTGTTATGGTTAAGAGGATAGGAGCCTGCTGGATTTCAGTGGAGAAAAAGTTCCACAGGGCAAGGTGTCCACACACACACACAAAAAGCACTCTTCCTAGGTCCCCAAAGATGGCAACATTTAAGTAAAAGGATATGGTGTGTGCCTACTCTATCAGATCTGGTGTGACAGACAGATACTCTCAGGGAGAGGCAATCCTACATATAGCCTGGCCTCATACCATCCTTCTGAATCTTGACACTATCTTCCAAAGTTGTCCCCACCATCATTGTGTCATCTGCAACTTTGGTGAAAGCCCCTTCAGTCCCCTCATCTAAGTCATTTATGAAGATGCTGAAGAGCAGTGGGCCAAGACAGTACCTTGAGAAACCCCACTGCATACTTCTCTCCATGTAGATGTAGTTTCATTAAGGATTTACTCACACTAAGTGTGGTTGGTCAGCCATCTGTGAATCCAGCTGATCATGGTACTGTTCCACAAGAAGTAGGCTGTGGGTATTTTATCAAATGCCTTATTGAAACCTAAGTATGCTATATCCACAGCATTTCCTTGGTCCACTAATTTAGTCGCTTTATTCTCCCCCTCCTTCTCTTCTTTTCAAAGTAGTTTAAATCAGGAAACAGACTCTACAGGAAGAGTAGACACTAAACTTTATTGAGCTAGCTATAAGTGCAGAACCCTCAGAACTCTCTGTGTCTTCGTTCCCTTTTATGCTCCAGGGAGGCAGGGGTAGGAGTGTGGAGAATAGCCTAGTCTCAGTCTCTTTATATCACTCTCCAATCTTTATAATACTTGTCCACCACTCTGGACTTAACACATTACTTTTACACCTGGTGTTTCCCTTTTGGCTTATTAATTTCTTCTGCAAGGCCATCTTTTTGCTTCTTTATAAGACCTGAGCATAGAAGAAGATTCAGACAGGGACATGTGGTCTTATTATTGACAAATTGAGATGAGGAAGTAATTTTCAGTAAGAAAATAATGTTGAAGTGAGATGAAAATCTCTTTCTTTATACATGGTTGTCCCATATAGATTATACATTCATCATGTTGCTAGCTTAGAATATATGTAGACTAATATATATTCCATCCCTAAAGTGTAGGGTACAACATAGAAGTGGCAAAAAAACCGAGAAAGATGTCTAATAATGATAGACTTTCTTTTGTATGGAAGTAAAAGAATTCCACACATATTTCCTCCCAATTTTTTCTCCATCACTAATTCAGCTACAGATAGAATAGGAACACAAGCAAGAATTGTTGTTGTTGTTAGTTGCAAAGTTGTGTCTGAGAGGTTCCTGACGGAGCTTGGGCCATATCCGGAGGATCTGGTCCACGACTCGGCGGAAGATCAGGCGGCGGCTTGGGAAACAACTGCCGCCGCAGCATTGGACCGAGTCGTGCCTTTGCGGCCTCTGACCCGACGTAGGTCTTGATTGGCTCCCTGGTTTACCGAGGAGCTGAGAGAGATGAAAGGTCGGAAAAGAAGCCTAGAGAGCAGCTGGAGGGCCAGCCGAACCGAACCCGACCGAACACAGGCTAGGACACATGTTAGATCCTACCTAGTGGCGATGAGGGCGGCTAGGACTAACTACTATTCCTCGCTCATCGCGTCATCAGATAACCGCCTGGCCGCCCTCTTCAGGGTGACCCGCTCTCTCCTCCATTTGAGGGGAGGGGGGGATCCCCTGGAGGGGAGGGCCGAGGACTTTGCGCAATATCTGCATGACAAAGTCGCGCGGATCCGGGAAGGCTTGGACTCCGATTGGTTGGCCCAGGGGGAGGAGATGGAAGCAGGTCTTGAGACGGTTGTATGGGAGGAGTTTGACTCTGTTGCTCCCGAGGACGTGGACAGGGTCTTGGGAG
>NW_015387541.1:53750-67579 GCF_001527695.2 Protobothrops mucrosquamatus
ATGATTTTAATATAATTTTAATTACGACACAGCTACTAATATTTGGCTTTTAATTTGGTCTTAGAGGGGTTTTTATTTTGGTATTTATTAATTTTATTTTGGTATTTTATTGTTACTTGTTTTTAATATGCTGTGCACCGCCCTGAGTCCTTCGGGAGAAGGGCGGTATATAAATCAAATTAATAATAATAATAATAATCGCGACCCCATGGGCAACGTTCCTCTAAGCCAGGGGTCCTCAACCTTGGCAACTTTAAGACTTGTGGACTTCAATTCCCAAAATTCTGGGAATTGAAGTCCACAAATCTTAAAGTTGTCAAGGTTGAGGACCCCTGCTCTAAGCCAAGCAAGAATTAGCAGAACTGAATTCATAGGGAGTCTGGACATTACAGCAAATATTTACAACTCAAGAAAAAATAGGGTTTTTTTCAGCAAGAACATTGTTCACAGGTTTTCTTCCCCAATTTTCCAATTTTCTTTTACTACAGAAGCCTAATGAGGTACAGCTTTTAAAGACCTGCCAGAGCCTAATGGGATCAACTTAGTTTTGAGACTCCTGGCATGAAGAAGCTTACAAATTAACCTTGCTCACCTCCTTCATAATTTTCAAATGTTTGGACTTTTTCTTCTGTGGGTTTCTGACAAGAAACAGTTGGGAGCTCTTTCTGTTTAAGAAAACATATTTGTGTGGTAGAACTCTTGAAACTGGGGCTGTATACATCTTGCCATGTGACAATGAGCAATACAGTTGCCTTTCTTCTTGAATATGATCAAGCAGTTAACATAGGGAATTTCCTCAAAAAGTGAGGGCAAGATAAATGCTTGATGATGCCAAAACATTAAAACTTGAATGAAATTTGCCTTTTATGACTGAGTACATGTCATAAAATTGTCATGCTGGAAATGACTGGCTTCTTAACCTTCTTAAGAATTCTTAGCTTTCAATATGAAGATCACAGGAGTCAAAATAAGGAAGATTTCTATCTCTTTCTGATGAATTTTGATCAGGTTAGATTGCTATAATTCTCAAAGCCTGCATGACCAGACTAGGAAATTATTCTAGATGAATAGTTATAGGTATTAATTTAAAAAATAGAAAATTAATGCTAGAGAATTGTACAGATGATTATTTCCTTTTGTCCCTTGTATTAAAACAGCTTCCTTTCAACCTTTCTTGGTGAGCTGTAAAGTTATCTTAGGCAACTTGACAGGGAAGTTTCAAAACCCACTTACACAAATAGCAATCAGAGTCATTGTTTAGGACAGACAATGACAGGAAATGAGCATGCCTTCTACTTGCATGCATTTTTGTTACTTCACTATCTTGGGGCAAAGCCAGCAGTAAACTATTGTAGTAAATGAAATCATTCTTTTCAACTAGCAAAGCATTTTGAATTTGGTTTTATCCTGGTTTTTTTGATAGCAGATTTCAATCAAGGATCCATCCTACCTAAAAGACTAACATTTTTCAGTCTCTGGGCATTTAGAAAAGGATTGTTTTGTGAATTTCAGTGCTTTCAGCCTGGTATATGAAAAAGTATCAGGCAAAAAAAATCTTCCTACTACACTTGACCTTAGAATAATTTGCACTATCTGAGAATTGGTCATGATTGAACAAAAGAAAAAAAAGCTGTTATTGAGCAGCAAAGTGAAATTAATCTGCCATCCCATGTTCTTATCCACAACCCCATCCTTGAATTCTAGATTGTTAAATCCTTCTTGATATTACAGTATTATCTGGTTAAGAGTTATTAGATTGGCAAAGTTTCTGCACTCTGTCTATTACTAGTGATCTTCTATAGTGCACTACCTGGTTGCAGCGTGTATTATTTTAAAAGTTTTTTCCTACTTCAGTAAAAGTAGAATTCTGTGTCATTTTTGTGCAACTTTTGTCACTTTTGTCCATCTACACCAAGGGTGTCAAACTCGCAACATCACATGACTTGTCGCGATGTATTGTGACTTTTTTGCCATTACTGGCAATGGGATGAGCACAGTTTCGCTATCATGCATCTGGCCCATGGGCTGGCAGTTTGACACCCCTGATCTGCACTTTCGTGAGTTCACTTGCTGGGGGTATCATAGTACTCCTATTGAAAAGATTTCACCTAGGGTCTCATCTAATAAGCTCTCAAAAGATTTTATTTATTTATTATTATTATTATTTATTTATTATTTTGATTTATATCCCGCCCTTCTCCCGACGGGACTCAGGGCGGCTCACAACCTATTTAAAAACAAAAACATACCCACAATCCCCACCGAATAAAACCAATTAAAAGCCAAATATTTAACGTTGTGATTTCCTGTTTAAAATTTCCTTAAAATAAACCCGATTTTTAAAATCCTCTCTAGGCNAAGGCCCTCCCCCTGGGGGTCGCCAGCCTACATTGCTTGGCCGACGGCACCCTGAGGAGGCCCACTCTGTGGGAGCGTACCGGTCTATGGGAGGGAATCTGTGGCAGAAGGCGGTCTCGGAGATAACCAGGTCCTATGCCATGGAGCGCTTTAAAGGTGGTAACTAACACCTTAAAGCGCACCCGGAAGGCCACTGGCAGCCAGTGCAGCTCGTGCAACAGCGGTGTTACATGGGAGCGACGAGTCCCTCCCAACACCGCCCGCGCGGCCGCATTCTGGACCAGTTGAAGCCTCCGGGTGCTCCTCAAAGGGAGCCCCATGTAGAGAGCGTTCTGTTTGGGTGGGGGACTAATCCGAGCACAACAAAGCCCCCACCCAAACAGAACATACCCCCATCCAATCAGAGCACAGCCAACCCCCCATCCAATCAGAGCACAGCCAACCCCCCATCCAATCAGAGCACAGCCAAGCCCCTAACCAATCAGAACACACCTCCACCCAATCAGAACACAGCCAAGCTCCCACCCATTCAGTTCATACCCCCACTGGCAGTTAAAAGGAAGAAACAGCTGCGATCACACATTGCTCCTAGAAGCACGAAGCCGAAAACACTAGCCTGAAGATGATGAATGGGATTTCGTCGAAACGTCGCCAAGACATTTCCAATTTTATGTGGGAGAAAACCCGAATAACCAAAGACCTACATATATATAAGTGTATGTGTTGTACACTTCCCCGAGTCAGAAACTCACCAGTTTCTTGTGAGATGGGTAGCTATACAAATACAAATAAATATTTCTCAGAATCTCTATTCCTAAGATTTTCAGGATGGGGACCAGGGAGCCGCAAAAAATTGATTTCATTGTGATTTTTAATTCTATCTTTAGTACCGTTTTATTGCATAGATAGGTCTACATAGATCATCCAATTTCATGCAGATAAATGGTGAGAAATTAACCTATAATAAAAGTTTTACTGCTTTTTATTTTTTCCAAAATATGTACATCTAAATATAAATACTCAAACTGCATTTTAAACATATTTTGATATAATCTTTCAATGGAAATTTTGTTGGTACTTAATATAAATATGAAAAGTAATGGATAATTCAATTCAGATCCATATGACATTTTTGGATATAAGTATTGAAGAAAGGCATGGAGGGCCAGGGCTGTTTCATGCCCATCAATTGCAGTACCTTTAAAGTTTATTAAAGTCAGATGTTTAAAAAATTATCTTGGTTAGGAAGACTTGTGGTATGAGGAAAATAAAGAGTTTGAGTGAGAGAACAAGGAAAGAGGACTCAGAAGAAAAGAGCTAAAGTCCCAAAGATTCTGCAGAAGAGAACCTGCAGAATTGACGCCCAGATCCAGAAGTGGTAATGAGTGATAATTGCTGGGATAGAGAGGCTGGAATAGCAGTCTTGGAAGATTATGTGACGTCAGGATAATGTTTAGATAAATTAATACACTTTTAGATTTATTTCAATGAGAGACATTTAACATCTTGATTGATATCAGTACTCTTTCTTCTAAGTGTTTAATTCTGGCTGGATCATGCTGCTTGCTTCATTCTTTTCAATGTTATCAGCAAATTTATGTACTTCAGAAATAAATATTATTCTACACTGATTATTTGTAGATTTTTTTCTGATGAAACAATATGATTTCTGGGCAACAGAATACACTATTTGTGATTTTTCCCCATGCTCATGCTTCTCAATCATATTCAGACAAATTGGATTGTGGCTATTATATTTTTTTTCTGGTTTGGTTTAGTTGAATGTTTGACAAGTAATTTTTTCCCCTCTAGTATAAAAACAGAGTTTTCATTTTCTTTCTACCCCAAAGGCTTTTTCATACACCCGTGAATTTGATTTTTGTGAAGCATTTCATAAAAAATTATAGATGTGTGCATATTAACACACATTGATTTATTCACATTACCCTGCACGTAAGTGAGGATCCTTGTAACATCAGAAAAGGTTAAGGCAGCAGCCGAACACAATATATTTTATTGACAACTTTGCTGAAATTGAGCCACCTCTAGATTGAATTTAGAACACGGTAAAGAAATTGGTCGGTAAATTAGTCATGAGTTTTACCTCTGAATATAACTGTATAATTTGCGTGGTTGTCATTAATAAGCATAATGGAAGTCAGACAGAATTTCAAAGGTGTGCTTTAATATACAATGTACTAAAAGTATGTCAGTAGTTGCAGCAATGTATGAGATGATGGATATTTGCCAAAAGTAAAGTATAAACTGAACAGAAAATTAAATGGCTGACGATAATGTTGAATGACAAATGTAGGGGAATTAAGGAGAAGAGAGTAGGCGACCTCTGGCTTCATACTACATACGGACATGCTCCTTTTTGAGACAAGCAGATGTCATACAAAGTGTAGAAAAGGAAATAAGTTTTTTTTAAAAAAAATTCTCAGCTGTTTTCTCTTAAAAATATCATTAATTCCACCCATCTACTCATTTCTCAGTCTTTTCTCTTGACTCATTCTTCTTATGTTATACATTTGTTTTGAGATTTGATGCTCATTCTTTCTCTCTAAACAGCCTTTAATTTACCTCTAGGTAGTCCTTTGATAGTGGTCACTCATTTATATATTCAATCTATATTCCTTCAGCATACATTCATTCTTCATTTTTGTCTTAAGTGTCCCATTTCCATTTCCACCACAAGCACCACACCATATATTGTGGTGTTCTAGGTGATGTCAACTCTTTCTTTCCATTAAGATGGCAAAAAAATTACCACAAAGTATTAGAATAGTATGAATAATAAATACAAATAAAACAACCAGAACAATACATTATGATAAAATTTAAAAACCCAATCTTTTCTCCCTGAAATACTTTGATTGCAAACATGGTCATATATCCTCCACTGTTGCCAAACAGGTTTTAGAGGGAAGAAATTAGGATGTCATTCAAAAGTATATAAAGCTGAGATGGGCTGCCTTTTATTTTTAGTTTAGTGTAGGAATACAGTATACCAGAGGGTATCATACTGACATTTACACCCTGCCCTGGTTTTATTTTTTACATTCTCTTTTTTTTTTCAAAAATTAACAAACACTTAGTGCTTAAGAGGTTAAAAAAAGAAAATAAGCAAAAATATTTTCTCCAAAATAATTTTGCTGTCAATTTTGGTCCTATGAACGTAGGGGTATCTGAGAGCTACAAAAAACAGGAGCAAGAGTTTTTGGAGAGTGGAGTTAAAAATTAAATGTAGACTTTAGAGTTGTTTATAATGCAAGGCTTGTTAAAAATTAAAAAAGAAGAAAGAAGAGGAGAAGAAAGAAAGAACATTTTGAGTGGCAGCAAAGGGGAAAAAAACCCTCTTATTGTACAGGTGCATAATCTTCTTTTATATTTCTGATCAGATTAAACCATCTAAGCAAAATAACCTTGCTTATTATGAATTTAATAATTTTAACAGGATCGCAAATCAGTAGAAATCTATCTGTGATATATACTTATTAACTATTAGATGCTGCCCTTTTATCAACTTATCATGATAATGAAGATGCAGTTTAACCAAAGGCTTTTGGTGAATTTTAACACATAATAAATAACAGCTTTTTTGACATTTTCCATTGTGACATTTTACTGGAATTATAAAATTCCAATAAATATCAATGGTGTCCTGACATTTAAACTAACAGTGATCCCTGACTATTTCTTTTACTCAGGTACTACATTTTCATTTAAAGTTTTTAGGACTGTTCATAAATGAAAGAATACCAATATGGTGACTATAGGTACTATCTCACATGTAAACCCTGATCTTAAACTTATAATTAAATAATTATTACAGATTGTCTGGATCCAAATCAGTCTCACTTCAGACCAGATTACAGTGCTGATTTAGCATTCATCACATTTGCTGATGATCTTTGGTGGAGTCACGATGCAAATGGTACATCTATCCTATTGCTCCTTGATCTCTTGCTGGCCTTCAACTGCAAGAGCTAGGAGGGGAGGCACTATCCTCAGTGATTGGTTTCAGTCAGTAGTAACAGGGGAGGAAAAATTGCATCCATGGCACCTCTTACTTGGAATTTATCAAGGCTTAACACTCTGTTCACCATCTCCCAAACACTGGGAGGATCATGTATTAATTACTTTGGGGTGCAGTATCATCAGTATATAGATTGTATCCCATTTACATTTCCATACCAGGTTGCACAGATAAAGTTGCCAATGTACTGACCCAGTGCCTGGACACTCCAATTGTTTGTACTACTTCTATAGTAACCAGATCTGCTAATCCATAGTTTTTGGTTGTGACTAAATTATTGAGATTGATACTGCAATGCATGGAGAAGCTGGATCATGGAGAAAGCTAGAAAAACATCTACTTCTGCTTCATTGACTATGCTAAAGCCTTTGATTGTGTGGATCACAACAAATTGTGGCAATTTCTTAAAGACATGGGAGTATCAGACCATCTTATTTGTCTCTTGAGAAACCTATATGCGAGTCAAGAAGCAACAGTGAGAACTGGACACGGAACCACTGATTGGTTCAAAATTGGGAAAGGAGTCCGGCAAGGCTGTATTCTGTCACCCCGCCTATTTAACTTATATGCAGAACACATCATGAGAAAGGCAGGGCTAGATGAATCAAAAGTTGGAATTAAGATTGCCGGGAGAAATATCAACAACCTAAGATATGCAGATGATACCACTCTAATGGCAGAAAGTGAAGAGGAACTAAAGAGACTCTTGATGCGGGTAAAGAAAGAGAGTGCAAAAGTTGGCTTGAAACTCAACATTAAGAAAACCAAGATCATGGCATCCAGCCCTCTCAATTCCTGGCAAATAGATGGGGAAGAAATGGAGGTAGTGACAGATTTTATCTTCCTGGGCTCCAAGATCACCATAGATGGGGACTACAGCCAAGAAATTAAAAGATGCTTGCTCCTGGGAAGGAAAGCTGTGGCAAATCTAGACAGCATACTAAAAAGCAGAGATATCACCCTGCCAACAAAAGTACGTATAGTCAAGGCTATGGTTTTCCCAGTTGCAATGTATGGCTGTGAAAGTTGGACCATAAGAAAGGCTGAGCGCAAAAGAATTGAGGCCTTTGAATATGGTGCTGGAGAAGACTTCTGTGAGTCCCCTGGACTGCAAGGTGATCAAACCAGTCAGTCCTAGAGGAGATCAACCCTGATTGCTCTTTAGAAGGCCAGATCCTGAAGTTGAAACTCCAGTACTTTGGCCACCTAATGAGAAGGAAGGACTCACTGTCGAAGAGCCTAATGCTGGGAAATATTGAGGGCAATAGAAGAAGGGGACAACAGAGAATGAGGTGGCTGGATGGAGTCACTGAAGCAGTAGGCGTGAGCTTAAATGGACTCCAGAAGATGGTAGACGACAGGAAGGCCTGGAGGAACATTGTCTATGGGGTCGCGATGGGTCGGACATGACTTCGCAACTAACAACGACAACAATTTAAAACAGTTTAAACAGTTTAAAAAAAATAAATAAAAATAAATAAATATTAATGGACTTTCCTAAACTTCTGCACTATGGAACTAATAATGTAGAATCTCTAAAGTCATACTGGTGAGAGTAATAGCAATAGCACTTAGACTTATATACTGCTTCATAGTGCTTTATAGCCCTCTCTAAGTGGTTTACAGAATCAGCATATTGCCCCCAACAAACTGAATCCTCATTTAACTTACCACAGAAGGTTGGAAGGCTGAGTTAACCTTGAACTGATGAGAATGGAACTCCTAGTTGTGGGCAGAGTTAGCTTGCAATACTGCATTCTACCACTGAGCCACCATGGCTCTTCAAGGTAAGGTTCAGAGGTGTTTCGGATTTCATGGCTATCATTGCCAAGAAAAACATAGGCTGTTGCTTACTCATATGGACAATCACATGTTAGACTTGAAACATGTGTGACATTGTATTGCATCCTTTTCCATTGTCTACTTACTTTTAAGCTGCACAGTATCACCTTGCAGCAGCAGTTGTGGAAGGGGCAAGGGGGTCAGTGTGACATAAACAGTGGTGTTCTGATGTAAACCAATATCTTCTATTTGTAATGTAATGTCAAATGCATATCCCAAAGGACAGAGCTTGACATCTTTTTTCAGCACTGTGACATAAACAGTGAGAACTTACAAAACTCTGACATTGGTAAAGATAGAAGGATAGAAGACCTATAAAAATGGTCCACTGCAGCTGTGTGATCCAGATAATTTTTTGACTGTAATTGGAGATTTGTCCACTTATGTCGTGGGCAATTCTTCCACAAATCTGATTGTGGAGACACCAAGATTGTTGGATAAAATTGTTACAAAACAGCCTTCATCAAACCCTCAATCTCTTTATAAAGAGCTCTAGAAAATAAACAAGATAAAGAGTTATCTAGAGTGATGGTAGCACAAAACAAAGAGCAATTTAGATCAATCACAGATTTCTTTCCTTGCTTGGCCTAAATTACAGTGAAGCATGCTTACTTTTCCACTTTTATTACATTATCAGGATAACTCTTTCATTGTTGAAAGTTTCTTTGCAGAAAAAATAGCTTATATTTGTTTAGAGATTGATTATCAAAGTTTAACATGATGACTGTTTGTTTAACTATTTGGTTTTGCTGATCCTGTGGAAGCCGAGGAAACGGAATATCTGTTGTATGTGTGATCTGGATTCATATTCTTTCTGGCTACTGTACTTAGCCATCTGATAGAGGCATTATGTGGCAGAAATTGGGATGTGCTACTTAGCCGTGAATGAGGCAGATATGAACCTTCTCCTGAATAAAATTGTCTAGCCATTCACTTTGTTACAAATCTTTCCTTTCTGGGAAAAATGCTAGATAATATGGGATGGAATTAGCTGATCCTAGATGAAGTAGATTATCTAAATTCTTTCCTTTCTAGATTCAGGTCTAAGCATGAAAGATAAGCAGGTCTGATTCCTCTAGTGCACGTGTGTCAAACTTGTAACATCACGTGACGTGTTGTGACATATTGTGACTTTTTCCCATTGTCGGCAATGGGATGGGAGCGGTTTTGGCATGATGCATCCAGCCCGCAAGCTGGCAGTTTGACATCCCTGATCTAGTGGTTATCTTACCGCAAATTCTGAAGTATGGGAATATGTCCTTTAGGCCTTTGAGCTGTATTTGATTCCATGACCATCCTATATTGCTGAATCACCAGTAGGGGTTGAGAATCAAGGCATATTTACAGTAGTTATGCTCTTATTTTAGTGGACAGTCCCTGTAGAACAGGGAAAAAAGCAGTCAAGCGCACAGCTTCTCCAATATGGGATACCATATTATTTGGCTATCTCTTTTGCTGCAGAAAGCTGCAAAAAAAGGCTATCTGTCAATTTGAGATGAGCAATGTGATATCATCAGTTTGTTTGCTTTTAATCCTATATTATAAACCACCCTGTGTTTCAAGAAATGGGCATTATATAAAGATGTGTGTGAATGTACACACACACATAAGTGCATACATTGGGTAACTAGCATTTATCCTAGAAATCAGTTGAAGTTAACTGAAATATATTTGTTCAGTTATTCTAACAAAATTTATATCTTTGTAGATGGAAATATATAGGGAATCAGTTATGCATTCAGATCATACATTTTTTTTATTTTCCCCCCACTTATTTCAGATTACCTACAAGGCTGTTGGATCTCTAGATCCTACTGCTGACTTGTTGAACCAGAGAGGAAAAGTCTTCAAATTAAGGAATGAAACTCACCACCTCTTTGTAGGGTTATACCCAGGAACTACCTATTCATTCACCATTAAAGCCAGCACAGTAAAGGGTTTTGGACCTCCCATCACCACACGGATTGCAACTAAAATTTCAGGTATTACTATTAAGGGGAAAATGGCATGCTGAGAAAATTCAGTTTTGACTTTGAATTTGGTAGGTAGAGGGAAAATAATTAGCACTCTATCAAAGTTAAAGCAATTAGCATCTTGGGCTACATTTTTTAAAATGTGCCTATGAGGAAAATAACTTGTCATAAAACAGTGATACAATCCTGTCATTTAACATCATGCACTCTAATAAGTAATAAGACATAGTGGGTGGGGCTTTTCATTTTGTTTTATTTCCAGTTAAGCATTGCTTTATGAATCCATTTAATTTTAAATAGCTCAGAAATTGATCTACAATGATTCAAAACATTCCCTTCATCACTAAGCTTTGTGCAGTCCGACTTTTAATCTGCAGATGCACCCAGCAACAAAAAATATCTATAATTTATAACTGTTAGTCTCCATTGTGCATTTATTTAAATATTTTCATATTCACATATAAAGAAATTGTAGAATTGACAAGATACAATCCATTGTTTCTTTTGCTTTAATACAAATAAGGATCAATATTTATTCATTTAGATTTTGAAATCATTAATACACAATGTTGAGATTTCAAGAAATGAGCTTAATTTCTTTTGTTTACTTTATACTTTATGCTAAAACATAATATGATTTATTTTGGGCTTAGGTCAATGCCTGAAAGGGGTCTGCTTACACAGACTGTTGTGTTGCTTTAGAAACAGTCCCTTCCAGATTATAGCTGTAAGTTAAGATCTGAAATTGGAAAGAGAGCAAGAGATATTTAATCAAACATAAAGGAACATGGAAAGAAAAATAGCAAGAAAATCAGTTCTTCCTAATTAGGTTAAAAATTCCATCAAATGTTCACTGCTACAAAAGAACAAATAGTATCAAAAAGCATTTTGTATTTGATTGCCTTCTACTTGTTGATTTCCAGAAACATAAATCTTTCTGTTGTTCCACAGCCCCATCAATGCCAGAATATGATTCTGACACCCCTCTGAATGAAACAGAGACCACCATTACAATCATGCTGAAGCCTGCACAGTCTCGTGGTGCACCGGTCAGGTAACTTTTTTTCTATCCTTGTTTAGTCTCCTTCTTTTTCAAAAATGTCATGACAGGTGTCATTCCATATTTCTAGATTATAAAGAAAAAGAATTATAACAAAACAAAGCAACAATAACACCAGTACTTTAGGGAACCATTGTACAGAGAAAGATACAGAGCAAGTATCTCTAAAAATAAAATGCTGAGATTGATGGTGATTGCACTGTCGTGCAAAAGACTCTATGTTCTCTGGGGCATAAAAATGTGAAAGAATTCCCCAAAGGTTCCTCTGAGAGCTAATTTAGGCATTTTGGTCTCTCTGGATTTCACAGCAGAATGAATGCTAGCATCAAGCCATGTCTGCTAGTATTCATTTTTCCCTATCAAAAAGTTCCACACACAAAATATGCACATAAAAAGTGTAATTAAAAGTTGTGGACAAAAAGCTGTGAATTAACTTTGGAAGAGACACTTAACTTTGAGTTTTGATGAATTGGTCCTTCAAAGCATTGCTATGTAGTTATACCCTGTTTTTGAAAGTAATAGTTGAGAAGCTACCCTTTTTAGTTTTGACCAATTAAAATTATCCACAAGTAGTTAATCTGTGACGTGGTCCCTATATGGGGGAGAGAGTCAGAGGAATAGGTGAACTTACACAGTGCCACTTTGAAATCTATTTAAGGCATCCATAAGATACAACCACTCAGATCTGCTCTGAGTTATATTCCAGTTGTATGGGTGTTTTAACCTATTGTGGACACAATCTGTCTGGTTGATAAGTTTGCAGCTTCAGAAGATCCAGGAATAAACAGATTATATGGATTTTTTCAGATTGTTTTCTGACTGGGATATAGTATTGAGATAATATTGTTCACCTTTGTAGATGATCTTTAGTAGGTTTACTGGGATGGGGGTTGTGTATCTAACCTGTCCTCTATTCTCTAAGTGGCCTTCAAAACANTATTTATTTATATTTGAATTTATATCCCGCCCTTCTCCCGTAGGACTCAGGGCGGCTGACAATCTATTTAAAATACATACAAGACAATACAAATTTAAAATTAATTAAAAAGAATATTAAATATTTGTCGAATTAAAATATAATTAAAACCCCCCTAAAAATTACCCTAGGCCAGTCCTGCAAGCTGGAATAACCAAGTATCCTTCTGTAGTGGCTTTGAAATGAGGTGCATGATGTTATAGTTCTGTCCACCTCATCAGAACTGACTGTGGGTGATGCACAACAATCAAATTAAATCACAATATTAAAACACCATTATAAAAACAATCATTATAAATGCACACAATCAATATTAAAATAATTAAAAATGAAAATATACAAACCACAAATAGGGGAAAAACATAGTAACCATATATTACCCACAATAAGGGAGCCACTTTAAAATGTTATCAGTTACCTGGGACTTCCAAGCCTGATGACTTAACCAGGTCTTGACAGACTTCATGAACATTAACAGGGATGGAAGCCCTTCATGGCACAGAGTCTGGAAATGTGCTTTCTTGGTTGTAGCTTCTGTCTTTTGGAACAACATATCCCACAAGATTTGCCCAGCCTCCAAAACCATCTCGTAGATCTCTATAAGGTTTTTGGTTTTTATCTAGCCATTAAGACCAAACACTGAATAAGCCTACCCTGAAATTATTTGGAAATACTTGAAGATTGATTGCAGTTTGGCCTCAGTTGTGTTTTATATAGTTTTTTATGTTTGTTTTGTGCTTTTAATCCTATGTAAACCACTTAGGGTCAAAAATTGGAGCTAGACAGCCTTATATGTAAGATGGATGGATGGATGGATGGATGGATGGATGACATTCTTTTTCATCAGCTGGTGACAATCTGAAGAAGAAAAGCAACAACATTGGAGGACTCAGTCTCTTGCATAACACATGTTGCACATGCATAATCAGCATTACCACTCACTGATGACAGATGCACCAGAGGCAAATAGAAAGCAACAAGGGACAGCAACTGTCATGTCACAGTAGGTTTTTGCAGCCTAAAAGATGGTGAAAGGCACTCTAAATAAGCAATGCAGTCTTTATCTGTTCTAACACCAGGTTATAAAATTAATGGTGTAGCTGCTACAACAACTGTTTCTAGTTTCTTAATTGACCTAATACAAAATATTCACTTATCAGTAAAAAAAACTCTTATCTTGTTTAACTAATGAAAGATACACTAATTTATTTTATTATTTATTTATTTATTTATTATTTTGATTTATATCCCGCCCTTCTCCCAATGGGACTCAGGGCGGCTCACAACATATTTAAAAACAGAAACATATTTACAATCCCCACCAAATAAAACCAAATTAAAACCAAATATTTTAAAGTTGTGCTGTTTAAAATTTTCTTTAAAAACCCGATTTAAAATCCTCCCTAGGCCAGGCCCGCTTGCTGGAAAAGCCATGTCTTGAGGGCGCGGCGGAAAGTAAGGAGATCCGGAATCATCCGGATCTCGGGGGGTAGTTCGTTCCAGAGGGCGGGGGCACCCACAGAGAAGGCCCTCCCCCTGGGGGTCGCCAGCCGACACTGCTTGGCCGACGGCACCCTGAGG
>NW_015387541.1:70096-93979 GCF_001527695.2 Protobothrops mucrosquamatus
GGGGGCCTTATTTACCACGGACCTGGCATTACATAACATCAGCCGATGGTCCCGGGCCGGAGGGTCTAAGTCTCCTGGAAACCGAGTGGAGACCTGAGGACCGGAGCGCCCACAAGCTTGTAAATAGCGTGTGCGTGCTCCCCCAACCTGATATGGTCCTCTGCTCCCGCCATATCTGCCTCTCCCACTTCAGTTGTCAGCTGTAATTCAGTTAACATATATATGTTTTACATCTAAGATGCTGGTTCCAGAATGCCTCTAATAACCTATCATTCAAATTTTATCTCAGGTCAATATATGCATGTTTAGGATTGGTAAATATTGGGAAACTTCTTCTATGACAATAGCCCAAATATTTACTATATATATAAAACCCCACTGGCAGTCAAAACCCCACTGGCAGTTCAAACCCCACTGGCAGTTAAAAGGAAGAAACAGCTGCAATCACACATTACTCCTAGAAGCATGAAGCTGAAAACACCAGCCTGAAGATGACGAATGGGATTTCGTCAAAACATCGCCAAGACACTTCCAATTTTACGCGGGAGAAAACCCGAATAACCAAAGACCTACATACAAACACCCGCGAAAACCTCAGAAAACACATATATATATATTCACCCAAAAAATTCATTATATATTTTCAGCTCATCAGTAATATTATGCATTGGTTGAAATCAATATTTCACTTTAAAATGAGGGAAGATGCTTGTTTGAGATAAGAGGGAGAAAATAAATGAACAAGCTTGGTTGACCTAAAAAGAGTGCAGAGAAGAGCAACAAAGATGATCAGGGCCTGGAAGCTAACACATATGAAGAACAGTTGCAGGAATTGGGTATGTCTAGTTTAATGAAAAGAAGGAATAGGAGTGACATGATAGCAGCGTTCCAATATCTGAGGGACTGCCATAAGGAAGATGCTCCAAAACACCTGAGGGCAGGACAAGAAGCAATGGATGGAAACTAATCAAAGAAAGAACCAGCCTATAACTAAGGAGAAATTTCCTGACAGATAGAACAATCAGTGAAATGAAGTTGTGGGTGCTCCAACACTGGAGATTTTAAAGAAGAGATTGAACAACCATTTGTCTGAAATGATATAAGGTTTCCTGCTCAAGCAGGAAAGGTCCCCTTCCAACTTTGTTATTTTGTTATTCTGAACCCAAGTGATTCATTATATATAAGTCTGTAGGAATTCACATCAAGCACCAGAATATGCATTTCTTATTAAGATAACAGTAGCTGTACATCAGCTTTTCCTATTTAAGAAGATACTCAGTAACATTTAAACATTTCAGATTCTTAATATAAAGGAAGATATTTAATCAAGTGATTATCACTTTCCCAGTGAAATTAACAGATTTAATGTGGATAGTTTAACTTTGCCTCAATAAGACCCCATGCAAATCCCACAGGATTCAAACCTCTAAAGTGAAGTGTTTATATTAGAAATATTGTTGGTATTTCAAATCAGAATTATGTGTGACTCCCGAATTGACTTCCTGTCATATCTTCTTAAAACAAAAGCATTTCTTGCTTCTGAGGAATACTTAAAAACAAATGTATTTCCATACTATTCATCCAAGTATTGGCTGAGATGATGGAAAGTAATTATTCAATTCTTATTTTGAAACATGAAAGAAGAAAGCTTATTTTATCACTGGACTCTGTCATTTTTATTAAAACTAACATATTATTTTGTGTTTATATTGTGTTTGTTTTTGTCTATTAGCAAACTATATATGGTGAACTATATATGTTGTTGAAGACCAGAACATGCTATGTTATATATCATATATCTTTCTTTTCTAATTCTGTTCTATTTTGTGATTTAAATTTTGCTTTTGCTTTTTTTTATTGGACAGTTCTAAAACCAAAACCAAAATTAAGGTCCATTCTGTAAATCAATAAGCATCTATTAGAAACCGAGTCTGTGTGAAAATCTTTCAGAAAACCTTGTTCCTTTATAGTATCGTCTGTAAAAATAATTGAAATGTCAATGCAGATGTCTTCATACAAATACATACAAACATCCAATATGTGAGGTCTATTACAATGATTGTTTTTTCTCTCACATAAGTAGATTCAGCTGCAAAGTCAACATGAGCCTTTCCTTTCCCCTGATTTCTTCCCAATAACGGGTTTCACTCACGTTATTTCATTAAATCCACTTTCTATTCATTCTGTTGGGAGATATGTTGATCTGCTAATATTGAAACTGCTAATCTGTACCCTTCTTTCCTCCTCCCTCCCTGCCTGCCTGCCTGCCTGCCTGCCTGCCTGCCTGCCTTCCTTCCTTCCTTCCTTCCTTCCTTCCTTCCTTCCTTCCTTCCTTCCTCCCTTCCTTCCACAAAATAATGTATGAAACATTCAGAACCCTCCCAGTTTCTCATCATAAAAGCTCAAAGCTCGGTCATGTTTTGTATTCATTGCTTTCCCATGTATACATATGAAGTGACTAAAACAAATTTTCAAAACATTTTTTTTCTATGTGGATTCTGACCAAACACATTCAGTTTTAGGTCTCAAAATAGCTCTTGTCCCATTTTGACTTATTCATTCACCTTACATAACAGATTAATATATTTCCCTGGATTGCATTCATTCAGAATGAATACAGAATAACCGACTTGGAAGGTCCTTGGAGATCTTCTAATCCAATCCACTGCTTAAGCAGGAGACCCATTTTACCATTTCAAATGGTTGTCCAATCTCTTCTTAAAAACCTTCAGAGATGGAGCACCCACAACTTCTGAAGACAACTCGTTCCACTGACTAATTGTTTTAACAATCAGGAAATTTCTTCTTAGTTCCAGTTGGTTCTCTCATCCATTGCTGTACATTTTTTTTCCAAAATATATTCTGTCATTTGATTTTTCAACTATAATTATTCACTGGAATGTAACATGCAACTATCATCCAAATATGTGTTTCTATTTTTCATATATACCCACAATAACTCAGAAAACATCAATTCATACTTTCTGAGACATATTTCAGCCCTTTAATCCTTAATTAAATCCATTCTGTCATTTTACTTCATGTATTCATCAACATCATTCAACATGATCAGGCTATTTTCATTCAGCTCATTACATCCTCTACTTTCTCCTACTTTCCAGATATAATTATACCTATTTTCTTTTGTATTTATTCATTTATGTTACTGACCATTTATGCCTCTTATATTTCAAGTCAAAATCTTCCCAATACTGAAAATCTGCTGAAAGATTTATATCTTAGCTGCCAATCATGACTTCGTCTGTTATGATTTGATTTAAAAAAAGCTTTCTTACTTATTCTTATCCTTCCACATGCAACATTTTTTTTTCTGATAATAACAATAGCACCATTTTCCTTTGGTACAATAATCTCAAAATTCAGTTCCCACCAACTAGGAAGTATATGCAGTGTACTGTCCTATACAGGATGCAACTATCAAATTAATTTAAAAATGAATTATCATGCTTGTTTTTTATAACAATAATGCAAACAGGATAGGATATGAATAAGTCTACTAGAATTCACTAGAGTAGAATAGATTTTATAGATAGATGTAAAATTTACCCTCTGATTTTGGTGTGCAAAGAGAAATGATTGTCATGGCATCATGAATCAATCTCTAGAAGCCCATTTCTTGATCACTGGAAAATCTCTAGGCATACATGTGAGACGTTTTTTCCCTCAGAATGGAACTTTACTATCCACTTGGATATCGGAGGAGTAGGCAAGTCAGAGTAACCCTAGTTGAAAGTTTATAGTGCTTGTGAGCGTCATGCTGGTCTCCTGAATTGACACTGTCGGAGAGTAGATCATCAGCTGATATACACAAATGATTAAAAAATAAGGGATTTTTTCTCTGGATACTATGATCTAATATTGTATACAAGTGAAAATACTATTTGCAAAACCAGTATGTTTTTCTATGTACAATATACAGTGTGGTATAAGAAAGAATAGAAGAAAACAAGTTTAGCCTACTATATATACCCACATATAAGCTGAGAATTTCAGTTTCCAGATGTACCCCAAAATTGGATGGGCTTATCCGAGAGTATATGTTGTTTTTGTCAGCTTCGTAAAATACCTGTCTATTCTGTATACATTCATGTATAAACCCATCCATGAATAACCAGACTCTCACATTTTTAATCAAAATATTTTAAGCAAAATGCAGATTCTGAAAATTAAAACATGAAAATTTGAGAGTTGTTGTATTTGCAGGTAGTGAATTTTTCATGGTACTTTGGTTGGCTTATCCGCAGATAGGCTTTTACATCAGTATTTACCTTTAGTTAATTTTCCTCCCTTTCAACTCTTTTTCTGTTTCTTCTCCTGTCTTTATCTCAATTACTTATTCTGGAATGTCTGGAATGTCCAGTTACCATGATGCCAAACAAAGCCTTTAAATCACAGAGTTCCAATGTCTAGAACCTGAATCTCTGTAAACACAACAGAGTTCACCCTTCTGGTCTTTCTGTGCTCTCACAAGCTGCTCCTGGATTTTATTCCTAGTCTTTCCCTTCATCTCAAGACTGGAATCTCTGGATTATTTTGCCATTCCACTCCACATTTTTCCAGGTGATTTCCTCATGTCCTACAATATCTAAAATTCCCCCTTCTATTCTGTTTTTCCTTACTCGTTTTATATACTACCAGTAAATCCAAGATGTATACATGGCACGCTTCATGTCTATTCTAGTATTTTATCCTTTTCTGCATATGTGTTCTTGGTCTTGCACTAAGTCAGTTGTCTTCCCTTAAAAAATGTCATTAAAAATGACATTGGCATAGACCCAACCATTTTTCTCCAGCCAAATGCTTCATCCTGCCCCAGTCATTACTATAGGACAAACTATAGTAGCTATAGATTTAGATTAAGTTATGGACCAGATTCAAACTTCAACTGATCTAAGGCATAGTCCACTTAGCACTATGTGCAATAATATATTCAAACTATGACTGAAAAGTGTTTCAGCTTAATACTAGCTTTTGTTTCAGCCAAAATTTTGTAGCAAGAATTTCATTAATAGGAAGCTGTGGATCAAATATAAAACAAACTTGCAAGATGGAGGAGAGGCAGCAAAGGCTGTAAAGAGCTCCTCCAAAAGTAAATAAAACAAACTTGCAAATTGCTATTCTACACACTGTAATATATGGCAGTAACATCAATATCTTCAAAGTATTCTGAACATATAATATAGAAGAAGATGGGGATAATTAGTAAAAATATTTTGGGAACAATTATCCTACTTCCATTGTAATAATATCAGTATTATATGTTCATTTTATGAACATACCTGAATATCAATTTAAGAAACTGTTGTTGAGATATTTGTATAAACTGATATTGACATTGACTACTACTGAAGCATACAGGAAAGTACTTGATGCAAAAACCATTTATTTTACAACTTTTCATTAATATTGAATACCTGGTTTACTCTGTGTTTGTCTTCAGCAGGGGAAAATATGTATTAACTCTGCAAGCAATAAATAGATCTAGTAAATATATATTAACAGATATACTGAAATGGGAACATAAATGAACACATACACTTAGACTTACTGTTTACTTTGCAAGAAAGATTTCTGGTTTGGAAAATTTATATCCAGATTTTTAATAAAATATTTAGCTACTGTATATATTTGCTGGCCTATATAGGGATATACAGTAGATGAATTGTCCTTATTTCTGAAAATGAGTAATGTGTTTAAGGCTTTTTTTGTTATTTGCAGCTTAGTCTAGAATAGCCATGTGATATTGCATGATCATATGGATATTCTAGAAGGTGTTTCAAAGACAAAATAGCCTCTGAAAGGAGGTGTCATCTCTGATATGGTTGGTGGCAAAACTCTCTTCTCATTCTGTGTCACCCATTGACCATTTACTAGTCCACAGGAATAATTGTCCCAAACTGTCCTCTATAGGGACTTCCTAATGTTCCTAGTTCCTAACAGTTTTAAAACATCAGTTGCTCAAATCCCATTCATATATGGAGAGTTGGCGGATTTCTCTCATATATCTTATAGCAATTTTATTTCTATTCTCTCAAATATTTGGACTTCATGTGATCACTAATTTTGTTAGATCTTTTCATCATTCTGTAGATTACCTGAGCTCACTATCCTGAATAGTATGATTTTATTTGTAAACTTATTTTTCTTTTTGATATTCCTGGCTATAACAGTAATTAATAAATGAATATGAATATCCCCTGTGGAACCTCAATATAGATTACTCAGATCTAGTTAATAGCCACATCTCAAATTAGACAAAAATATGACAATTGTATCTTTTTATACCTTATACCAAGCTACCTGGAACAAATTCCTTCTATGCTTTTGACCTAAACACAAAGAAAGAGATGACTAAGTTCCCTTTTTTTCTGTATATTATTGAGACATTTCAAGACTTAATTATATCACAGATATATAAATTATGGAAACATGTTAATGCTCCCATGATTAAAATTATAGAGGCCCTAATTGAAAAAGCATAAACTGAAATGAGGAATTCCTAATTATAGTTTGCTTTGAGATATTAATTTTGCTCCATAATGAATGCATAATTCTTCAAACAAGAAAAGGAGACTATTGCATTAATGTGTTAACTGAAGATAGATTCAGGGAATTGCCATAAATGCATAGTGAAGATACAAAAGAAACTAATTAAGTGTAAGTGTAGAACACCAAGTGTAAGTGTAGAACACCAAGAGTTCTTTTGTCTATAGGAACTAGTTAACTAAAAAAAAAATACAGTAGGTTTATGTGGATTAGTTTGAATTTTGGGAATAACAAAATATATAGAATATTTTGTAAGTACATCTCATGGGCTTATGATCATTCATGCCTTGGTGACTTCTCAGTTGGACCACTACAATGCACTTTACTTGGAGCTGCCCTTGAAGACCAAAATGTTACAATTTGTTCAAAATGTGTGGTACTGGATGTCCTTTAGTTTGCCTATATCATACTGTTGTTGGGCAAGCTGTATTGGGTCCTAGTTTTGTTCTAGTTTCTAGTGTAATTCAAGGTGCTAATTATTTTAAACCCTACCTTCACCAGGGCCAAGCTATTTGTGGGACCCATTTCTTCCATCAGGTTAGCTAGGTGAGCATACTCTAGCCCCCTTCCCTTAAATGCCATTGTCTAGAACAGGGGTGTTAAACTCGCAACATCACATGACATGTCATGACATATTGCAATTTTTCCCATTGCCAGCAATGGAGTGGGCATGGTATCACCATGATGCATCCAGCCTGCAGTTTGACACCCTGGTCTAGAAGAACCTAGGAAGCTCCTTTTTCTGGCAAAACATAAAGAGTTGCCTTTTCTTTCAGGTACTAGAATAAGTAGAGGTTGGAGTCTAGAGAGTGTACTGCTCAGAGGATTGGATGCTCTTGATCAGGGGTAGTCAACCTTGGCTCTTTTATGACTCGTGGACTTCAACTCCCAGAATTCCTGAGCCAGCTGTGCTGGCTCAGGAATTCTGGGAGTTGAAGTCCACGAGTCATAAAAGAGCCAAGGTTGACTACCCCTGCTCTTGATTAAGACACTAGGTTTTGCATATCATTGCCTTTTTATTATTCGCATGAACCAGCCAGAATTGAATTTCATAAACAGCTCTCAATATAAATCCAAATAAATGTGATTGTTTTTAGGCCAGTATTTAAAATGGGATTATAACTGTTATTTAATCCTTTTGATTCTGCATGATCTTTTGCAATAAATATTTGAAATAGTGGCTTTGTTTCCAATAATCCTTCTTGAAGAGGATCACCTATAGCTTTACTGTATAGAATGTGGGTTTAAGTTCAATGATTCCCAGAGTTTTAGTAAGCTGGATCTGTCCTTGTGCTTGTGTTTCTATGTTTCCTTGCATTGTTCATAGTAAACTGATTTATTTGGGAGACAAGAAGTTTCCTGATTTTTAAATGTCCTTAGCAAAATTCTACCAAGTTAATAATAGGATCTTTGGTAGAAACCAGATTTCAATTACTTTGTTATTCTTGTCATCCAAAATATCCTTTTCCAAAAGTAAAATTCAAAGACAACAAAGTTTTGCAATTCAGCTTTTCTGATAGTAGTTTTCGTAGTGATATGTTACAACTGCTGTCACTGGGATGTACGGTATCTGCAATTTAACATTTGTCAATATTTATCATCTTTCTCTCAAATTGAACCCATCTCTTTATTTTATGGTCACAGTTCAAGATTTCTATGAATTTCTTAACTTAAGAAAATGAAGTCTGTTACCTCTTCAACTTTTTGTATTAGGTTGGGATTTCCCATTAACATAATTGCTTAACACGTGGCTGGCCATATAAATTGGGTAATTAAATAAATAAACATTTTTTTATTATTCACCAGCATACTGGCTTTGGCCTCTCTTCTTTCATCTTCAGCAAGAGATTTTTTTTAAAGACTTCCTTATCTCCATCCATCAAAAGATCTCTGGGACTCCTAGCAATTTTAACTCCATTGTCTATTTCTTTTAGTTCAGGATTTCTTTTTATACAAAGGATTAAAGGGTCATAAAAATAGAAGGTGATGGTAATAACCTTGGCACACTCAGTTGTTTCATATTCTATATTAAAAACCATACAGAACAGTTTAAATAAAATTTTCATTATCTTGAGCCTAATCTCTAACAGAATTTGGCTCATTGAAATGTGTACACTTAATACTCATTAGATTACAGTTGGAGATTTTCTGACTTTATCTTAAATTTGGCATATACAGCTCTAATTTGTGCATGCAGAATATTTTAAATTCCTGGGGATAATTACAATTAGGGCTTTGATCCTGAATCCAATTAAGAGTGAGGCATTGTTTTAACTTACCAAGGCAGAACAGAAGTAACTAAGAGGTCCCCTTGATTTTCCATATTTGATAACATAGTTTGGAATCTCAGCACATAGGAAAAGATAATGTGTATAGGGTCTTAAGACAAAAAGAGAGTTTTAAAACACAAAGTACTATATTTTAGAATAGAATAGAGCTGGAAGGGACCTTGGAGGTCCCCTGCTCAAGCAGGAGAACCTATACCATTTCAGACAAGTGACTGTCCAGTCTCTTCTTAAAAACCTCCAGTGATGGAACACCCATGATTTCTGAAGGCAAGCTGTTCCACTGGTTAATTGTCTTCAGGTTAGGAAGTTTCTCCTTAATTCCAAGTTGCTTCTCTCTTTGATCAGTTTCCAACCATTGTTTCTTGTCCTGCCTTCTGGTGCTTTGGAGAATAATTTGACCCCCTCTTCTTTGTGGCAGTCCCTCAGATATTGGGATACTGCTATTTCTTTTTTTCTTTAGATTAGCCAAACCTAATCCCTGAACCATTCTTCATATATTTTAATCTCCAGGCCCCTGATCATCTTAGTTGCTCTTCTCTGAACTCTTTCCAAAGTCTCAACATCTTTTTTGTAGTATGGTGACCAAAATTGATTGCAGTATTCCAGATGTGATCTTACTAGGATTTTATAAAGTGGTACTAATACTTTACATGATCTTGATTCTATGCTTCTGTTTATACAACCCAGGATTATATTAGCTTTTTTGGCTGCTGCTGCTGAACACATGTTCAAGTGATCATCCACTAGGACTCTAAGATCCCTCTCACAGTTACTGTTTTTGAGCCAGGTTTCTCTTAATCTGTACTTGTACCTTTGGTTTTTCCTGCTCAGGTATAAAACCTTGGTTTTTTCCGCATTAAATATAATTCTGTTGGATAGGGCCTGTTATGTTTTCAGTTCAGTGAGGCATTGAAGAGGTGAATGGTGCAAACAGCAACTCTTTATTCAGTTCACAACAGAAGCAGCACTAACTGCTGCTTAACCAGTATTTATACAGGTCACCACTAAGCGGCAGCCAATAGAATTGAAGCAATATTTCCCGTTTAAAAGACAAGCTAATTAACATGTAGACAGTCAGTCTGGAGCTCAAGCAGGTGCAGCAGTTTGACCGTTTCCAGAAGTTTCCAGGTAGTAAACCTCAATACATAAGAGGGCCCATTGTTCAAGTTTGTCAAGATCTTTTTGGATCCTGAGCTTGTCTTCTGAGGTATTGGCTATTCCTGTCAGTTTAGTGTTATCTGCAAATTTGATGAGTTCCCCTTCTATTCCTTCATCTAAATCATTTATGAAGATATTAAAGATTTTGGTGTCTTCTAATTAAAAATGCCTTAGTGGATCAAGCAATATTGAATTAAGATACTTATGCATTTTCAAATCAGAATAAGCAATAAAATACTAAAGAGAAATGTAGTACAGTTTCTATCCCTTGTAGGTTCTGATAAATTCATGTGAAAAACAGAAATGAACTCTATTATGATAGATGCAGGATTTGTGATCATAATTCAGACAGCTATATTTTTTTCAGAATTCTAGCTGCTACTTAATACATTATTTATGAGATTAAATTAATTGGGGAAATTAATGTTTATTGAAGAGTTGCCAAACTCTGCTGAAAAAATATCAAATCCCATTCAACAAGTTTTCCTAAAGTGCATTCCTTAGATAAATTGATTAAAGATAGTGTAAGAGGTAGAAAATTGTCTGCTTTCCCAGACAGATCACAGAGCAAAGAGAACAAATGAGCTAATTCTTTTTTATTATAAGGCTACATTGACAGAAATTTGCAAGTCTGGAAGTACAAATCTCTCGCTGTTTCTTTTTACATTCTGAGAGGTTAGGGAAGATCTTTTCTTAGTTTCTTTCTCTGATTGTTATGCAGCTGCAGGATCTTCTTTCCCTCTCCCCCCGCATCTGATTGTTCTCTAGGCAGTATCATTTTCACATACCATTGCAGAAATCATAGGCATGAAATTGTTCCAGATATTGTTCTTAATATCATTGCTTGCTTGCTTGCTTGCTTGCTTGCTTGCTTATCTATCTATCTATCTATCTATCTATCTATCTATCTATCTATCTATCTATCTATCTATCTATCTATCTATCTATCTATCATCTATCTATTTATTTATTTAGCCATCTATCCATCCATCCATCCATCCATCCATCCATCCTATGGCATTCAATGTCAGGGAAATCAGAAAATGCTAGACACAATGCAGACCTGACAGCCTAGATTGCTATTTGCATTCTGTTTAGCACTTGCACTCCCATGCTTGGTGTATCAATGGTGGTGGAAAATTAGCTTTACACCAGCTAACTAGCGGCACTTGGGTTTCCGGCTCTTCTGGGCTCCTCTGCTAGTCTTGCCTTGCCTTGTGTCATGTTGCCTCACATCCAGCCAGGTCCACTACCAGCTAAACTTATAATAACACAGGACTCCATTGTACGTGTGAATGCAGCTAGGTTTTCCCACCCAGGTGGTACTCATTTATCTACTTGCAATCTGTTTTTAAACTGCTGGGTGGTCAGGAGTCAGAGAATGAGCAATGAGAGCACACTCGGTCTTGTGAAGTCAGGATCGAACTGGCGGAGTGCAGACCATTTCTGGCCAGCAGTTTCAGCATCATTAAGCCACTGGGCCACTGTGTCTCCTTTCATATCATTGTTAATATAATTGTACAATTTATTAGAAAAAAACTGATGTAACCCAAGCTTTGAAATATAGTCAGCTCTTTGATGAAGATTAACTTTATTCTTAAGTAAAATCAAGATTATTTTTGGATTAAAGAACATACAGATAGGAAAGTGGGTGTGTATATGTGTTTTTCGTCTTTAGTAAAATAACAAAGAAAATCTATTGTTGTTTTTTCTAAACAATTCTATAACTTCGAATGAAAAATGTGGCTGTTTTTCCTGTGTTTAAATTGTTTTCAGTATGCACATCATTTCAAAATTTTTCAATAATGCTGTATGATTAATTAAACTTATTTCTTGGAAGTACCAGACATCCACTGAATGTTAAACATTTACAAAATATGTTGATGATGCCTTGAAAGGGACATGAGTTAATCCTTCAGTCTGTATAAATTTCACATATAAATTGGTTGAATTTAAAGGTTATCATTCTGGAGTATTTGCCATACTAGTAAGCCAAGACAAATTCAATACCAATTTAAGGTAAATTGGCAGATACTTATTATGAAGTACGAAAATGTGTTGTTATATTTGAATTTCATAATAAACAGGAGGCAGCACATGGCTGACTTTGTCTGAAATTAGAAACTAAGTAAAACAGTCCCGTTAGTAGTTGGATGGGAGACATAATATCAGAATTGTAAACTAACTTTGGAAGTAAAAAAACATCCAAGAAGAAAGCAGTAGCAAATTACTGCTTTGCCAAACAGGTACATAAATGGGTTTGTGAAATCACTTGGAGTCAAGCATATTTCTAAGAAATTTGTATTTGTGTGTGTCATAAACATGGCCCTTTGCTCAACACAGAAGCTGGCCCTGAATTCAATGAGCCAATTCCCCATGAGATCTCTCAATAGGATCCCATTGAGCTCATTTATAATTGGAAACAATCCTGCTGACAAATGTTTTAGCTGGGATGCTCCAAGGAACAAAGTTCTCCCTTCCATGGCATTCAAAAAGAAAAAAGAAAACCTCTCACCTCTCTTACGAGCTTTCTACAGCCGTTACGTACATCATTAAGAAAGGATATATTAAAACACTTGGACATTAAAGCACAGGTACAATCATTTTAAGCAACACTGTGCTATTGAATCAATGGGATTAATCTTCCATTGTCCTGGAATAAGGCTCACTCAGAATTAATAAGCTGTCTTCTCTCATACACAATAGATGGAGGAATTCCCTCAAAGGTAAACTACTTTTCAAAAGCACAGTATTTAAAAAAATGTTCTTGCTCTGTCTCTTGGAAAAAACTTCTCATTGAACAACACAACAAAACAAAACCATGTAGAGCTATTGTTCTTCACTTTCTCTTCTTGGGTGTTTGATTCCTCCTCTTAGATCAGATCTCCAATCTGCTTCTCTTCTTAGTTTCTTCCTGGCTCTTCAAACTTTGATTCTCCCCTAGGCAGTTTCTTGTGCAATTTCTTTACTGATGAAACCACCCTACCTTCCTCTTTGTATGTTGGTTTACCTGCTAAGTGATGCTCCTGAATCCCTTGTATCCTCAAACTATCCCTCTTTCCTTGTTAGCAGCAGGGAATGGAATACCAGACAGGCAAAGCATCTCTCTCTCTCTCTCAGTCATTAAACAGGATAATCAATAAACAAGGACTACTTGTATTTTTCCAATTCTTACATTCAATTTCTTGCCATTCTACTTTGAGGACAGACCCACTGCCCAGACTCTAAGGCTTGGTAAATTGTAACCCGGGGACCAGGAGGTATAATAATAAGGTATTGTGATTATAGTTTTTATAATTCCATACCTTACTTGACTCTTTAATTTTTTTCTAACTTGGCTTCTCAACCATGTCAATCATTCAATTTATTGCAATCAAAGTAGTTCTGTTAAAGGTTTCAATGTAATTTCACAAGTTATAAATTCATGTAGGGATGTAGATTTTGCTGCAGCTCCAAAATGTTTAATTGTACCACGATAACCCTTACACAAGTGATGTTCATTCAACAACTGAAGGAGGATTCAATTGAATGTGCTTATAAGCCTTTCAGAATTCAACAAAACTTTGCTGTTCCTTTTCTTTCTGTTCCTCATTCCAATTTATTTGGGTCATTATTTGGACTTAAAGTATGGAAACCAGTTGGCAGGAGCATCTGAAAATGGAATTAAAAAGGTAATCACAGCCCCAATTCACACTGTGAATCCACATATTTGATCTGGTTTTTACCTCACTGCAAGTAGTGTGCAAGCTAAAGATGAAATACATCAACTTCAGTCATTTGTCATGGTCAGATCACTATCTGGTCACTTTGGGACTCACAGCTACCACTGTCCTTCTTAGAGGGTGCAGGGCCATTAAGATAATTTATCCAAGGCACCTTATGGATCCAATTAGTTTCCACCATACACTTGGGAAATTTCTCAGTGATCTAGTAGATAGCTGTGTGAGTTCTTATCTGAGTTCTATAGCAGGGAGACAGCAAAAGTGCTCAACAGGAGTACTGCCAAGTGACAATTCAGTTCAGGCTGACATCATAGCAGTAAAATTATAATACTTCTCTTCACTTATTACATTTGTAGAATGCTGGTCAGCAGTGTTATTTAGTGCAACTCTTGGGATTTTTCTACAATACTGTAAATGCAGACACTTGGACTCTCTACCTGATATCCATTTTTTTTTTATTGCTAATACTCTTCTGAATTAAATTGTTTTTCTTACCCAAAAAGTTTTTTGTTCCTATCCCATTAAATGTTCCTGGTCTTTTTCAGTGTCTACCAGCTTGTTGTAAAAGAAGAACGGCCACAGAAATCACGAAGAGCTGCAGACATCATTGAATGTTTCTCTGTTCCAGTGAGCTACAAAAATGCTTCAAGTCTTGACTCCCCCCATTACTTTGCAGCTGAGTTGAAACCAGTCAATCTTCCAGTTACACAACCTTTCACAGTGGGAGACAACAAAACCTACAATGGCTATTGGAATGCTCCACTTTCACCATTGAAAAGCTACAGCATTTACTTTCAGGCTCTTAGTAAAGCAAATGGGGTAAGTGTATCATGAGCAAAATTCACTCAATTTAACAATAAATCCCCTGGATCTTTTAAAAAAAAAACAAGTTTGCCAAACCACGGGATTGTTTTAATATTTGAAAGTAAGCTTGTTGTATTATGACAAGTATACCCAAAGTATATAACACATTTGCTTGAAGTTGGAAGAATTAAAGTGATTGTCACTTTAATGTTCATTGCAACATATGTATTAGCTTGTTTGCAGTAGAAAACCAAGTAGGAAACTTGAGCAAGATCTCTTTGATATAAGAGAAAAAAGATTCTTCCTACCCCGCCTCTATAATCCTGCTCAAAATCTCTGGGAGGGAGACAGACTACATTTTCTGTCTTTCAATGAACTACAGAGTAAACCAAAAATGCACAAGAGAGATTTCCCAGGGGTACCATTGTTGGAGGAAGGTGAAAATCTCCACTCAAATTTTCTGTAAAGGCTAGGGAGAAGGAAGGATACACATATGTGTGTAGTTGTTATTTATATTCTTGTTTGAAGACCTGCATCCTCCAACTCATAAGTAATGACAGCTCAAGAGCTGATATAATTCCAAATCATGCAGATATACAAAAAACAAAACAAAACAAGTTTACACTTCATTCTGTAATTATTTAATAAGAGGTGCCAGTCCAAACTACTTCCAGCTATCCATTTTCCTCCCATCAACTTCACTTTATAAACATTGCTTGGCATAGAAATGGTGCATTAAAAAACCCTCTTTATTTGATTGTACTGTAAATCTAAGATGTTTTTCCTAGTAAATAGTATCTCCTATTTTCCACACAATTTCAGATTAGCGTCTTTTAATGAGATTTGTATCTATCTATTTATCAATGCCTGGCTGTTCCTCTTCCCATGGTATTTTAATTAAATATGAATTGGTCACAGTAAAAATGAAATTTCAATGTTGATTTTGTCTTCAGGAGAAACATTTACATCAGGTAGTATAAACAGAATGGTTTAATTGGATAAAAATTGTAACCTCACTTCTATATTCCTTTCTAATTATTGCTTTCTGCCCTTGATAACATTCTTGGATTTTCTTCTGAGGTTGGAGGGCAGAATTCAGAATATTAAGGCATCCTCAACAACCATAGAGAACATTCTCAGAAAAAAAATTAAATCAAACCGTGTGAGAAAAGGCAAGATATAAATGCTTAATGTTTTAAATAAATCAATCAGAATTAAATGCATACATTAATAATTGCTGAAACCTTGTAAGATTATCAAATCTTGTGAGATTGTTATGTTTACATCTAAAATATTGGTCATAAAAGCTGAACTTTTGAGAAATGCTAATGGTGAGATTGTCAAAAACTTAAATCCCTGAATTCCACCCACTTGGCAGGGGTTGGGGAATTTAAATAAGGTACCAGGGCTGCATATTTCTACTCTGTCAACATTCCTGTGCATTGTTGCACAATCTCATTGAATCAGAAACCTGATATATTTTCTCTATACAAATCTTTGTTTTTTTTCCTCCTTTACACCCAACTCTGACACATTTCATTTAAGCATCTGGCTTTTGACAAGTCCATAAAGTGAAAAATCACACATTCCAGTAAACAGGTGGTTTGTATTATATAATGAAACAATATGATATACAATAATACTGGTCTCATCGGATGTAGAATCATGTGTTTAGCTTATCCCACCATAAAATATATTTGCTATAATAAAGTATTGTTCTAATTTTTTAAGAATTATTATTAAAATATAAGATGAAAATTGTAAGTATATAATGCTATATTAATGCTTGCAAAATGTGCACAAAATAACCATATTGATAGAACGCTATTATATACAATCATTTATACAAGCAAAATATGCATTAATAAAGTTCTATTATATACAATAATTTATTCAAAATCTGGTGTTTGGAGACACATGTTTTACAGTGTAAAACAGAGGAAGAAACAACATTTGTAGTTTATTACCACCCATCAAATCTTTCTTTTTCAGAACTATAAAGACAAATTGCAAGGTACAACTGGATTATATATCATTTGGGTATGAATTATGTGTTCTTAAATTAGGCATAAACAATTTTTTTGAACAAAAGGCATCTAGATGAGTGTAAATCAAATCTGTATGGTTTGCAAAATTTTCCTCTATTCTAACAATTTTCTGAAAAAGAAAGGAAGGAAGGAAGGAAGGAAGGAAGGAAGGAAGGAAGGAAGGAAGGAAGGAAGGAAAAGAAATGATTTGTAACTGTCCCTAACACTCTTCTGTAGAGCTTAATTTTTTTTCAAGTTTTATATTCTTATGCTAGGCATATCTTTTTTCAAATATGCATTTCTTTCTATATATTTGTAAACATGTGTGACTAGAGTGTGATGAACACTAGAGGACTCTATTTATGCCAGTGTATTTTTGTCCTTTTTGCAGATTGCACCATTTCCCTTTCACTAATGTGCCTATTGAATTTAATTTATATCCCCAATCTATTCCCTGACAATGGCACTCAGGTTTTATGCACAGTGGTATCAATTTGCATTTACTAGGGCTGAATAGTCTTCAAAAGTGATTTGAAGTGCTTTAAGTCTCATGCAGAAATAGCATTTCTTTGCTGTTCATTAAAGCAACCTGATCTTGTTTCAGATTTTCATATAAGCATGAAAAAAGTGATACCCTTTAAGGAATTCATCATCAAAGTTTGGGTGACTCTTGAAGCAATAGGAATCTGAAAAATATCATGTTCCTTTAAATGAATAGTAGATGAGAAGTGTATGCTTACATTCAGGTCAGGTCCAAGGTACTTCCATTTTCACTGTGTGCATAGCCCTATATTTATTATGCTAGCCATAGATCAGTGATGGCAAACCTTTTAGAGACCGAGTGCCCAAACTGCAACCCAAAACCCACTTACGCATCATCGAGTGCCGGGTGGGTGTGGCCAATTGGGTGGGCGTGGCTGTGGTGGTAACAGCAGACGGGTGGGACTAAAAAGTTCAATCAATCAATTTCAACTTTGCAAGATCTTTTTTTTCCCGCGAGAAGTTGAAATTGACTGATTGAAACCGGTTTTTTTTTTGCACATGGTGGCAGAGGCCTAAAGCGAAAAGGTTTTATAAAACCCAGCTGAAGGCCTAGGACTGGGGCAACAGCACGCGTGCCCACAGAGAGGGCTCTGAGTGCCGCCTCTGGCACCTGTGCCATAGGTTCGCCACCACTGCCATAGATATTCCAGAAATATTCTTTATGTATGACTCTAGCTGAAGGATATTGTTCCTTCTTAAATGCTTCATAAAGAAACAATCTGATGTCCTTTCATATTCTGTCATTTGCAGGAAACCAAAATAAATTGTGTCCGGCTAGCCACCAAAGGTATGTTCAAGATATCTTTCTCCTCTCTTTAAATTATAGAAACAAATTCCTTCAGTGATGTAAAGCACAAGCACTTTAAGATCTTTAAGATGCCCCTGGATGTTTCTTTCTTTTGTTACCAGAGAATAACAAGGCTGTTTTTCTAAAAATATATATAGTTATTGTCATTTATACAATACCATAAAGTGGAATATCCATACGTTGATTTAAACCAGAAAAGCCATTGTTGTTGTTTTTTCAGAAAAGATCTCTTTCCTCTACTTCCTCTACTTTCTTTCAAATAATTCTTATGCTTTTAAGAATACCATGCTCCAGGCAGAGCTTTCAGTTTTGATAATGATATGGAAGCGATAATCAAGCTGGTAAATAGAATTCAAAAGAGAGTGCATGCCTTGATTTCCAATGAGAGTGTTTTCACAATATCTAAAAGTTCAGTCTTGATTTGTACAAGTTCTGCTGATGTGTCTCCAGGGTCCTTGACAAGAATGACTTCAAATTAATGGTAATTTAAGATGAGAAATCAAACCATTGGCCACATACTAATGTCTAGCTTAATCTAAACAGAATAGCGGTGCTTTGTTAAAATAAATTTGACACCCTTCAATCTAAATGACAGAGATGTGATTCCTGTGGAAAGGCATGAATCAAGCAGGTAGCTTTGCCAGCAAAGGTGTCAATAGAACAATTTATTTGTAACAAAAACTAAAAGCAGAGAATTCTTGTCTGCCAAATCTCTTTCCTCAGTAAAAATGTCCTTGAACACAGTTGCAGAAATGTGGAAAATGTGCATATTTTAAAACTGTATTACAATCATTTTAATATACACATTTTCCCCCCAAATTTCATTTTGGTGCCAAGCTGAATAATAGAATTATTATTGTTCAATTTATGTCAATGCCTATTTTCTCATGTTATGGTTTTATTTTTCCTGTAGCTTCTATTGCAATTTTATGTGAAATCTAATGATCCCTGTCAAGATATAAAATTCACTGAATATTAGCACAGTATTTAAATATTTGGGGAAATATCTTCTTACTGTACAACAATTAAGGAATAAGGGTAAGACAAGTAGCTATCTATATATTTAGTGATTTAAAACAATGTTCCTGAAATAACAAAACTGTTATCAGTGGCGCCATGAATATCTTCACTGGTCTCTTATTTTAGAGGAAATAACTAGAGCATTTTAAGCCAATAAAGGAGTTCATCATAACATTTAAACTTTATTTATAGGTTAGCCTTTTCCTACACAATATATTTTTCATATTGACAATAAAGTTTATCGGCTTTTCTTCAATGGCTATAATTACAACATCAAAGGGTTGGTTTGGCAACCACAATTCCATTCTCTGTTTCCATGATCCTGACTTTGTTTTGTCTTTACACCATGATTTACACAAACTTATCCTTCTGTTTTCGATATCACAGAATACTAACTAGCCACAAAATGAAAAAAGTCAGAACAATTCATTATTATACTGACAGCTGTTTTCATCAGCAAAAGTTATCTTCTACTGAAGTTCATGACCATAAAAATGCCTTCATGATACAAACTAAGGCATAATACATTTGTTTAGTTCCAGCTTAAAACAGTGGGATTTCTAAAATCAGGTTTGTGGTTTAGCATTATGTGTGAACCCAGCCACTATGACTCATTCAGCATACCTTAGTTAAATCAAAGTATTGATAAGCCTGTGATGATCACAGAGTTTAATCATTGGATTATATCTGAATGTAATATTCCTATGTATTATATCTCCTGCTTAAAAAGGAAGGAAATTGGTAAAGGTCTTGAAACATTAATGCAGAAATATCTGTCTGAAAACCATACTGTGTATTAGCAATGCAAGTTTTTCTGCAACTAAAGAATTACATTAAAATGACATCAAAAATCCTTTTAAAAAGTGACTCATATTAAATTGGAGCCAGAGGGGGAAAATATTAATTCTTCAGACTTGTCATCCAAAGGCCTTCCCTACTAATTGACAAAAACAACAACAACTAAGGATAGTAAAAGAAGGGAGATATTTTCAGGGTGATGGAGTTTTAAAGACTGAAAGCTCTGACAGGAATATAGTTTAGCATTTTTCCCAGCTTCTCTCCTGAGCTTTTTTTTTTTTTTGTGGGGGGGGGGGAGTCTATATCTGTATTTAGAAAAAGAAAAGAAAACCAAAACAATGTGAATTTGTAGAATTTGTAGCTGATAAGGCTTGCACCAGCTTGCGCGGGATAGTCTATTAAAACTTGCTTCCATGTTGCTAAGATAAAGCAAGGAGCAAAAAATCCAAAGCAGGTTTTGAGACATGGCTAAACCAAAGGTGATTGGCAAATAGTTTCCTACCAGCAGGTGACTTTCAGTGTGATGTGCAGTTATGTATCCATATACCCATAGCCTTTGGGGTATTTGTAGAAGTTTATGTAATAGTGAAATTTATTTTATTTCTAGATTTTTAAATTGAAAAACTATTTTAATTTAATGTTATTTAATGCACAGAAAAATATAAAATATGCTAAGGAAAATGGCAAGAGGACAAAGGAAAGAAAAGAAAATTGTGCTGTAGATAACCAAGAGTTATAGAAAAAAAATAGAAAACCTAAACATGACCTAGACAAAAAGAAATGCTATGGCCAACTCAGAAAGTATGATAAAGCTCTATATACATTTATCATTCACATATTATTTTAGGTGGTTATAGTTTGGTGAAGTTTGAGACCCCTAAAACTTCCGTTAATTTCTCAATTGTTTAATAATTCATCCCAAGAAATTTGGATTCTTTACTTTCTCTTTAATGCCTGGAAGTAGACTCAAATTGATGATGTCTTGGCTTATAAAACACTAAATTTAGCTGTGATGGAAAAGAAGAAAATGTAGGTAATAATCTGGCAATACCAGGGGTTAGTAGAATAGAAGACAAAATATTTGAACAGATTTTCAAGATCTGAAAATCAAAATTGAAGGATTATAGCATAAATCAGCCACTACCACTACCAAAAAATTGGAACTTAAAAAAATCTGTGTATTGACAAAATTTGCATCTATCAGTCACAAAAGGCCACATTCACACATATTACTACACTGATACATTATGGCATCCTAGGTTCTTGGGAAGAATCTGATGCATGTGATCTTTAGAGCTAAACAGCTTCCATATTTCTACATGATGCTTCTACTCAGAAACTGTCAAGAATGCAACATCATGAGAAGTTATGGACATCCAGAGGTACTACCCCACATTTCCCAGCAACTGGACAAGAGCAAAATGAGGGAAGTTGGTTTAAGTAACTCTCAGGAAAGATAAGTCTAAGTGCTATTGCTATTTACATGGTCCTCCCATGTAATACTTCTGATAAGTGATTTGAAGGGATTACCAAGAGCTTCCATGTGCAATTCAAGATGCTTGCTACCATCTATAATAAACTTCATGTCATAGGGTCAGATTATTTAAAGCAGAGGTCCCCAACCTTTCTGGATTGGCATCCCAGAGGGAAAATAGGAAGCAGGCAAATTTACATGGAGCCATGCACACCCATGCAACACTTGCAGCAGCGCTAGTGCCCATGCACACTTGCAAATAGGGCCACTAGCATCCGCATGCATTTGCAAACAGGGCCGCTAGCACTTGTGCGATGCTCACAGTGGTGCTAGCATGAGTGGGGGGAGTGCATGCACTGTCCAGCCATTCCCATGGCCCGGTGTCCAATTGACTACAGACCAATAGTGGGCTGTGGCCCACAGGTTGGAACCCTTGATTTAAAGGACCATTTTTCCCCATCATATCTGCTTGTCCTACAAAACCTGATCAAGTGCATATATTTTGCATCCCATCCTTTAGTCAATGCTATCTAATAGGACCTTATATGCTTTCTTTATTGTAGTATCTACCCTTTGGAGTAGCATTACCCCATAGATTTTTATACTGTCCCAATTATGTAAGGTTTCAGATTATCTCTGAAAACTTGACCTCCATATAAACTACAACCATTTTTATGCAGGTTCCTAGATTATGTGGAAGTCAGTGAACTGTACTTGTGAAGACTTTCAATCTATGGGTAATGATGCTATACATGTAGCAGGAATCTCTTGAGTTATATCTGTGTAGATGGAGTTTGCCTGAAGTAAAACACTTGAATAGAAATTAAGACAAAATTGCTTGAGATGCAGTCATATGACCATAGGAGGGGGACAGTTGTTGAAACTGGGTTGCAAGTACCTCTAGGCAGATTGGTCGTAACTTCAAAAAGTCACTAAGTAACTGATCATAAATTGATGACTACTTTTATCTTGGGACACTGCAACTATCATAAATACATACTGGTTGCCAAGTGCTCAAATTTTGATCACATGACCATGGGAATGCTGTGATGGTCATAATGAGCAATGAGATGCTCTCTTTCAACCCAACCCACCTCACAGAATAGTTGTTTTGGGGAAAATATGAGGAGTTATTGCCATCTTGAGTTATTTATAAAAATAATAAAGATGGGATACAAATAAATAAATAAATAAATTAACAAAATAAGTGTGAGGATCAGTCATAAGTCACTTTTATCAGCATCATAGTAACTTTGATTGCTAAACAAATGGACTACTTGTGCTTTTTGCATATTCTGCTCTTTTCTGAGGTAGTGAAGTAACTTCTTCCCACTTAACCAAAAACTGCTTCTCCAAAAGTGGTCTATTCTTTCTCTCATTTCTTTTTGCATATGTTCTACTATTCCTGAATAACCTGGGAAACTATCTGGTCTTACAGTGAAGTCTTGTAGTCTTCAGGTATGGGATAGCATTTCCAATTTTAACCAACATTAATTACAAGTGCCTCCAAAATGAAATATTAGAAGCTTGTGTAAAGTTTCAAGACATATTATATTACACTTAGTGACAAGAGTATCTACCATAAAACAATGAATCGGTGAACACCTAAAGGCAAAGAAAGTCATCACCAAAAGCCAACATGAGTTTGTCAAAAACATATGATGCCAGACAAATCTTATTGCATTCTTTGACAAAGTGACAAAATTAGTGGACCAGAGGAATGCTGTGGATATAATTTACTTGGACTTCTGTAAGGCATTTGATAAAGTAGACCACAACCTACTACTGGATAAGATAGAAAAATGTGGGTTAGACAGTATCGTGCCCATGCAGATTGAATGCTTCCCTCTCCACGTGAGACAGGCAGTATTTACTCAAATGAACAGATCAAAGAAGATTACTTTAATTCACAGGTATTCTCAATCAGTAACTCACGATTTACAGCTGAAATTCTTCCGGAATGCAATAGTAATCGGGATCCAATTCATTAGGTAAAAGGTTAATGGCTTTTCCATCCTGTATATAAATCACAAAGTGTATTACGGCTCACATGGTATATTACGGTTCTTCTAAGCCATGAGGCTGGATGATACGAAATGGCACAAAGCCAGGAAATACAATCATAAACTTAGAAACTCCTCCCACTTAACTGGATAAGCTACATTACCCATAAGCCATCTCTTAAGGAAACAGTGTTTAACCCTATAAATGCCAAACATTCTAACATACAGATCTATATTCTCTGGCCAGGGTTATACTGGTCCAGCACAGAGAGCATCATCACCAGATGGATTCGTAATTGGCTGACCAACCGCACTCAAAGTGTAGTCTTCAATGGAACTGCAACTACATGGAGGGAAATATGCAGTGGGATACCCCAAGGGTCTGTTTTGGGCCCAGTATTCTTCCATATCTTCATCAATGATTTTGATGAGAGATAGATGGGGAACTCATCAAATTTGCAGATGACACCAAGCTGGCAGGAATAGCCAACACTCCAGAAGATAGGCTTAAGATACAGAAGGATCTTGATAGACTTGAACATTGGGCACTATCTAACAAAATGAAATTCAATGGTGAAAAAAGTAAGGTTCTACATATATTATTTTATTTTATTTATTTATTATTTATTCAATTTTTATCCCGCCCTTCTCCTTACGGACTCAGGGCGGCT
>NW_015387541.1:95065-96092 GCF_001527695.2 Protobothrops mucrosquamatus
ATAGTTAGCCAATACATCTGGGTCCAGGGAGGGCTTCTTAAGGAGGGGCCTCACCACCGCCTCCTTTAAGGCCGCGGGGAAGGCACCCTCCCACAAAGAAGCGTTTACAATTCCCTGGAGCCAGGCTCGTGTACCCTCCCGAGCTGCCAGTACCAGCCAGGAGGGGCACGGATCCAGTAAACATGTGGTTGCATTCAGCCTCCCCAGGATCCTGTCCACGTCCTCGGGAGCCACAGAGTCAAACTCCTCCCATACAACAGTCTCAAGATCTGCTCCCGTCTCCTCCCCCGGGGCCACCCAGTCAGAGTCAAGGCCTTCTCGGATCCGAGTGACTTTGTCATACAGATATTGCACAAAGTCCTCGGCCCTCCCCTCCAGGGGATCCCCTCCCTCCCTCAACTGGAGGAGAGAGCGGGTCACCCTGAAGAGGGAGGCCGGGCGGTTATCTGATGACGCGATAAGTGTGGAATAGTAATTAGATCTAGCCACCCTCATCACCACTAGGTAGGATCTAACATGCATCCTTACCTGTGCTCGGTCGAATTCGGTTCGGCTAGCCCTCCAACTGCTCTCTAGGCGTCTTTTCCGGCGTTTCTCTCAGCTCCTCCGTAAACCAAGGGGCCAGTTGAGATCTGCGCCGGGTCAGAGGCCGCAAAGGCACGACTCAGTCCAGTGCTGCGGCAGCGGCTACTTCCCAGGCCGCCGCCTGATTTTCTGCCGAGTCGTGAACTAGATCCTCCGGATATGGCCCAAGCCCCGTCAGGAACCTCTCAGGGTCCATCAGGCGCCTGGGACGGAACCATGTACGCGGTTCCGTCTCCCTGCGGCGGGGGGAGCGGTCCGGAAGTCCATCTTCAGGAGTGAATGATCTGACCATGACAGAGGCTCAATGATTACCTCCCCTGTTTCCAGATCATTTTGCCACTGGCCAGAGACAAAAATTAGATCCAGTGTGTGTCCTCCTATGTGAGTGGGGGCATGTACTAATTGGGTCAAGTCCAAGGCCGTCATGGAAGCCAAGAACTCC